>NW_017100331.1:1328997-1352150 GCF_001263275.1 Habropoda laboriosa | reverse complement strand
AATTTAAATAAAAATTAAAATCTATTTAATTGCAACGTACAACTAAATCGCGTATTTTATCAGTAAGATATGTAATATTCGTACTTTTTTTCATATTTTTGCTATGTATAATATTTGACTAATTTTAATTTTCTAAATTTTCAGTATGTTGCGTGAGTTTCAAATTTAATAAAAATATACTAATTGTAAGTACTTTGCGATGGACTTAAATATTTTTGTATACCTACACATAAAAGTGCATTATATTATTTCTACAATAATTAGATCTGCATAGTAAAATTATAACATTACTCAACAATATTGTATAATACAATATTATACTGTAAAATTGTACAAGGATAATACTGCTATACAGTAATACTGAAACAATATTGTAACAATATTGTATAATATTACATAATTTCTACAATAATATTGTATTACATTGTTACACAATAAAATTACATAATATTGTATAATATACCATTTCTACAGTAACATTACAATACTATTTCAGCAATAACTAATTCCTCTAAATCTCTACAACTACGTTTGACTTTTTCCTCCTTCCAAGTACACGTGAACGACATTAGCTGTTAAGGATACTTAAGTTTACGATACGGACGCGACTCTGCTATTTTTCAGATTAAGGTTTGAATACGCGTTTAATGGTTTCGTTCGTTAGTTATTCCTTATTGTCAGGAGGGCTCCAAACCTCTCATAAAAGAGGAGAATTTAGAGTTTCTTCGTGCATCTCAATAGCAATTGACGTATCATAAACCCACGCGAGCTGAGGCACATGCGAGCTAGCGAGCGGTACCGTTACCCTGGGTTTGTCCCAGAAGCTCAGGTGACGCGTATCTCACCCAGAACACCTCTTCCCTAAGGGTGAGCGGTTGGCGTCGGGCGTCGACCAAAGCCCTAACTTGATTGGGAGTTTTGGCCCCCCACACAAATCTCACCCCCGTCAAGGGACCCAAATGGACGGACAAAAACCGTATAAAGGGACTGGGGTGATAGACAAAAAGGACATTGCTGTAAGAACACATTAGTGAAACATAGAATCTGAACTCTGGTACGAACGATTACACGAATCTTGAACCTCAGGACATTGGACTCGCACACATTTAACATTTAAGAACTCAGTTACATTGCATTACTGTTACATAACAAACTGTGTTGCAAATGAAGAGTTATTTGCTATATAATCAGGCTTCATGAACATTGTGGGAGCCAACATTAGCTATTAGTAAAATGCGATAAATTATCACGAAACAGAACTTGTCCGCAATTTATTTGAATTAATCTATGATTAAATTCGTGTGTTTCAGGGAATGCATTTCTGGTGAACGTTGCATTGGCAGACCTATTAGTAACAGGACTCGTGATACCAGTATCAGTGATTGTGATCCTGGCGGGGCATGAAGAGTCATTGAGCACATGTCGATTCGAATGTACTCTCGAGGCCCTCTGCTTTCTGGTCACAGTGTTAACACTGGCCACAATAGCTGCCGAAAATTACACTCGTTTGTGTCTACCACCTGAAAGGTAAGGACGATAATTCATCCTGAATTTAAAACGTCACGTTTCTACTGACCGCAGTTTTCGGTGGACTTTAGCTTTCACGATAGTAACGCTGATAAACGATACACGAAGCAGAAGTGAATTTATTCTTAAGAATGGAGCATTTGCGTGAAATGTAGAAATTCGTGAAAGAAAGGTGCAATAAAGAGAAAAATATAAAAAGGACTAACGAAATGGTAGTTATTTGTAGATATATATAGCGTAACGTTTACTTGAACCAGAAATTCTTTTATACTTTTTGTTCTGTCGAAGAAAAGTCAGAATCTTTACATGCATGAAGATGAAAAGTAGAATTACCGATATAATGTCTCGTTGAATAATTCTTTGATTACATGCTCATTAAAAGAAAAGAAGGAGTCGAAGGTAACAGTACGGATGAACGAGTAATTTTTTTACTAACATTCAGAACGATTTGATTTGGAAGTTTACACGATATGTCACCTGATCAATTGATTTTGTTATGTACTAGAAATTTTAATTATCCTCGAAGAAAATCTCACAATTCTACAATTCTTCCAGCGAGTCTAATTAATAACGGAAAGCTCTAATGTAATCGTATTGTGATCCGATTACTCGTTAACCCGATTAGTTCTTGATCCAAGCACAATCAGCTTAAAACATAAACGTAACGTTGACCGAAACGAGGAAATCGTAATAATTAATCGAAATGCAACCTCAACAAACAGAAGTAAGTTTCGCTACTGTTTACGATTTCGTGCTTCGTTTAAAAAATGCCGCGAAATTTGAAATGCCGACAAATACTACAAATTGAAAAATTTATTAATATTTGCTACGAACAGTTTTCTCAAATTATTTTACACGTTATTAAGAGTAAACTACGTCGTACGAACGTAAGTTTTATGTTTACCAGTTACATAGTTACAATTGTTTAAACTTTCGTTACAGTAAAATATTACCTAACCTCAAAATCGAGTCTTACGCTAAATCAAGACAGTTTTGTTCGAACAATTTTCTAAAATTACTGTAAATTCAATGAATGTTATCAGTATTATCGTGAACAGTAAAATAACTACTTTTAAATGAAGAAAAAAAGAAAACAGTAGGTTGCATGAAAGCATTTCCATTTTCCGTTGCTGATTACTTAATTAGAAATTGAATTCTTGAACTTTTCTCCAATTTTATTAATATCACAGTTAAGCTGCAAAAATTAGAAATGCGGTTACTAGAAAACA
Source organism: Habropoda laboriosa (assembly GCF_001263275.1). Lineage (NCBI taxonomy): Eukaryota > Metazoa > Arthropoda > Insecta > Hymenoptera > Apidae > Habropoda > Habropoda laboriosa. Next base: position 1,349,394 of record NW_017100331.1, on the reverse strand, counting down.
ACTGCAAGACCCAAGTTTAATTATTGCACTATAATACCTTAATATAAAAAGTTATACATAGAGCTATTGAATTTTCCATTACCAATAAAGGAAAGTAATGAAAATTTCAAAAAAGGACAATATTTCTATTGAAAAGCATCGTATGTGTCTATAAGAAATTTTTACGCTTCCAAAATCTAAGGACAGATCTATATCGTACATAGAACTACTCAATTTTTAATTATCGATAAAAGACAGCAATGAAAATTTCAGAAATACTTGAAAATATTAAATAAACGTTAAATGTTAAACAATATTTCCACGAAGAAGATTCTATATATACGTCTATAAAGAAACGTTTACACTTCCAAAGTGGAAGGAAAGACACACACAGATCGAACCTTGCAAACTCTATCAAACATTTACGATCAAAAGGGATCAAATAGTATTTAAAGGACGACCACTGTTCTTATGTTAGAGAGGAACATGTAGCATCCATTGTTCCTCTGCGTGTGCTTCACCTTTTGCTTCGCCAGACACTAACAGAGGCCACCGTAATTTCAAGTACTATTGTTGCTAACGGCAGTACGGTCGCAGGGGATTAAAGGGCTTTTCGAGTGAAGCTTAAACCTGCACGTATACAGCCATGTCATAGTTACTGTCCTACAAACGATCCTGCTGCATGCGTTCGCTTAGCGATCGAAAATAGATGCACGATCATTTTAGGATTATGAAAAACTCGTAAAAAAATTTCTTCCTCTTTTGAATTTATATTTAAGCGGTACCGACCACAGCGAGGCTTATAGAAACAGGTAAAACTTTGGGAATTTTTTCTCAAGTAACTACTACATGAAAAGTTGCAATTTTTTTTTTAGAGAATATGAATACAGCTTTCAGCTTTCTTCTGCAATTTTTGCAAAGTAAAAATGTTACGAAACGGAGAAGTTATTCCCCTAATTGTGGAAACTTTTCCGCTAGAACTTCGATTGTTGGTCGCAAGGATTAGAACGTCTGAAATAGAAAATTGTTTTAAATTTATGAATAAAAATGTGTTACCTACAATGTAGCTTAAGATTTTTTAGATACGTGAATTATTTAATTTTTCAGAAAAGTTTGAAGTTGACTTCTTTTAATAAAAAGAGGTTTTTCTTCTTCAAACCACCGGTTTCTAACAGAATCACAGTTTTCGAAAAATCCTGCGCTACGTGGTAGATAATACATTTTTATTCATAGAGGAAAAAGAATTTTCTATTTCAGACTTTCCAACCTGCACCAGCGATGGCGGCCAGCCATCGACGTTCTAACAGAAGAGGTTCCATAATTAGCTGAATAACTCCTCCATTTTGTACCATTTTTACACTTTCAAAAATTCGAGAAAATAGCCGAAAGTTACGTTTACATCCCCCGACAGAAATTAGAACTTCTAGTTTAGCAGTTACCTGTGAAAAAAATTCCGAAACTTTACTTACTTTCAGACGCCCCAGATCACGGAGATTTTCGAATGCTGCTGCTTCGCTGCATAATGTACCTAGCCTAGAGAGGAATACTCCATTTTGTAGACGCTTTCATACTACAGCTTCGCGAGAAAAAAAAAGGGAACAGTTTTCATTCAACTAATGGAGACTTCTTGAATAAACTTCAACTTGCGTGGCGCAGTATTGCTGTACTTGATATTTTCGAGAATGGGAGATCTTTTCGTACATTTTCAAGCGTTCGAAACAATGTTTTCAGGTTATGGTAGATGCAGAAGGCATGTCTTCTACTTTATGAAATTTTACGAAGATCTGCTTTTAAAGGATTTACGATCCTTTTTTTTCTCCAAGCAGATAAATTACTTTATCGTACGAGGAGAACAATAGAAGCTAGTCGCGCAGCACACTCAGCAATTCGATCTATTGCTCGGCTGTCGTCATTTGTATTTGAGATTGATGTCGTAATGGACCGTATATCCAGGACATAAATAAAGGAAACGATAAGTTTTTCACTGCTTTATCGACCTTAGATAAAATTCCTTTTATGTATGGATTCGAATAAAAATTATATATTGCCTAAATTGAACGGTAGTCTCTTCGAGTTCCATTGATAATTGTAAATGAAATATTTCACTGCTATTTTATTAGGCTACTATATGCCATTGTTGAGTAAATTTTTCAAGAATTTCTTCGCGCTGTATCAATAAAATATCGTTAGATTCGCCGTGATCTGCGAAGACTGCAATCACTAATTCAGTTTGCTTCGTTAACGTGCCAATGCGGTATTCAGTGTGCTTCTACAAGTTTCAGTGGGTTCATAAATACGCTATTGTTTCGAATTCGAACAGAAGCAGCATATCGATGAACAGGAATTTAAGTCATTATTCGCATTATCTTGCGCTGAGGCGAATTGAGAAGAATTGGGTCGTGGAATTATTATTGAAACATTTTCTGTAAATGCAAAAAGTGAATCCTACGTGCATTCATGTGTAACGTGTTTTTTGACAATGAGAAACAATTGTCTGCCACGTAGGTGGTCAGTAAGGTCACAAAAGTTGTTAAGAGGTATATTAAAAAAGAGAATAAAATTGTTATCATTTTTCTGTTTTATAGATAAACATTCGTATTATCGTTCTTTTATTATTATTATCACGTTGTCTTGATATCATGTTTCAAATTAAAATGTAGAAGCAGAGACTATAGCATAAATATTGTTTTAAACATTCGGTCAAATATTTGCATATTACGATACTCCGGTTTATTTTAAACTCTTTTAACCCTTTCATCACTATTGGCGCCTATAGGCGTTTCGAAAATTTCCTCGCGCTATACTGTTGGAGCCTTATCGATACACTTCCACCTTAATTTAATAAACCGAATTTTAAAACGGTACGGTCGAAATATTAAATTTCGCAGCCGTGGTTAAAAATTTACCGCCAGTCATCCACGTTACACGATAAAATCAGCCGTAGCGAAAGGGTTAAGAGAAAATGCGTTTTATTTCGTAACTGTCGAAAGTAACAAAAAATTTTTCAAAAATTATCCACTTCTAATTTTTGTTCGGAGTTCGCAAAGTGGCACGAATAAGTAAATTTTAATCAAATCGACCCAATATCGTATATTTAAAAAACATGAGTAAGATTTTTAATTATTACGGCTTAATATTGTAATAATTTATCAAATTTGTACAAAGTTTGGGAGAAAAGAATTTGTGACTTGATTTTGGGTGAAATTCTCCCAATTTTCGCGCAAGGGTTAAGAAAACTATTCGAAAAATATAAAAATATCATTACTGGAAATATGAAGTATCATTCCTTCAACGTAAAGGAATTCGTCGTCCTTCAAAAAAAAAAAAAAAATGATAAAGCATCCATTTTACGTGAACCGTCACGCACAAGCGTTAATAAATATAGAATTATATTTGCACGTGAAAATTGACGGCAGAATGACGTCACGATGCATTATCATCAATGAGTTATCAAATTGAGACGCAGGGACAGTAACAGTCAAGTTACACGCGTGGTTGGAAAGCTATTTCGACTAATGGTATGCTGTAGATCTCTTTTGACACTTTGACTTTGATGTGGATCCGCCTTGCACTTCCCTACCAATGTCACGATTGAGTTCCTAATTTCACGTTCTACTGGATGTTCCAGTAGTTTAACTCTCTGAATTTCACAGCTGACAGAACGAAGTTTTGGAACCCGTATCTACTGCAATACGTGAACAGCCTCAAAGCTTGTGCATTAAATAACGGCCTTATCCTTAGTCGATCTGCTAAATACCTCAAATACCACGAATACTTGTTTGTTACCTTTCACGACAAGTTTGCCTCGAGACGATGTACATTCGTATTTGTAATCAATGAAATTTTAACACTTTTATTTCCCCTCGTGATCGTTAAAAACAACTGTGGAATCGGTGAAGATGGAAAGAAAAATATACTTTGAAACGAGAAAATCTGAAGAACGCAATCCAACTTATTGACAGAATAAACGTCTGCTATGAAATATAGAATAATCGCCAACCATTGTCGCTAATACACATTTCGGTATATCGCGAAGCAGAACGGTATTTTATTAACCCTCCGTAGGCAAACATATTTTTTCATACTCCGTAGGTAACCTAGGTCTTTTGTGTCCAAGTCTAACTTTCCTGCTGTTTCAAGCTTCGAAAAAATCTGAAAAAATTCCAGAGTACTTGTCAAAGTCTCTGCTACATCGTACAATCGTTCGTTAAGTGAAATGTTTGAAACTTTTCTCAATAAAAATACAAACTTGGGAGTGAAATTTCGCCTGGGTCACTAAAGACCCAGACTGCCTACGCAGGGTTAACACTCGTTTCAAATAATTCTTACTACTAAGAAACTTATTGTACGCTTGTCGTATTTTCAGGTATGCAGCGCTGACACCAAGTCGTGTAACAGCAACGATCATCAGCGTCTGGCTGGTATCGGTAATGACTGTGGTCCTGCAATCATCGTTGGACGTAGGACCGGACTTCTGCCGTCGTCGATTTAGCGGGATAGCTTTGGAGCAAATAATCGGGGCTACAATTCTCGTAGGTTTACCAATTTTAATAACCACCTTCCTCTACGTGAAGCTGGTAATTCGCGTCCGACACGCCACCAGGGGTTCGTACAAGCCACCGGTTGCCTTCTCCTGGGACTACGAGCTGACCAAGGCGAACATGTACAGCTGCGTGATGTTCGTGATCTTCTGGCTACCATTCGGCATAGCTGTATGCCTCAACTCCTTCCGATCGATAAGCGCTCGTGTTCTCTACAATTTGGCCTGGTTCGCCCTGTCTAAATCCTGCTTCAACAATTTACTATACTGCGTGGCAGACCGACATTTTCGCAGCGCCTACGTCAAGCTTTTCCATTACTGCTGCTGCAAAACCACGGTGAGTTTCTCGAGGAGAACACGCGGGGACGGTGGACGGAACACCAGCGATGTACGCCTCAGGGTTCACATTATCCATTCCTATGCAAGTCCGGCTTCCTGTCGGCCACCGATAGGCAGACCTAACGGACGTGACGTTTGCGAGCTGTAAACTGAGCATCGTATACTTGACGATCGGGATACTTGGAACAAGCTGTATCCACGTCGACACAAACGATCGCCGTCCAGTAGAGAACTTCTTCTTTTATTTATCCTCCACGACGAGAGCCAACTCCGCCTCTCGAATGCTTCCGCAATTGACGAAATTTTGCTTCGATGTAAAAGTAACGTTCGGTATCTCGAATATCTGGGTTTCGCTATTTGGTTACTTACTCTAGTTTACGTAGGTCTTTTGAATACGTTCGCAGAGATTTGTCGCATACAGGAGGATCATTTGAAAAGCTTTCGGTACGATAGAACCTCGTTGTCTGAATTGGTAAAGGTGATAAACGTTGTGGAAATATAGAATAATTGTTTTGCACAAGTTATGCAAATTTTTCAGTACTCTTTTTTCTGCATTTCAGATTATATGTACGCTACTTGCGTTTAGAATTTGCATTCAAATAGTATGGAAGTATTCACGTGCACTCTGTGTTCATAAGTATTAGTTCGTTCGTTAAATGTGAAGAAAATCTAAGTAGACAGTCGTTACGAAATTATTATGATCCTGAGAAAAATGATTCATCCTGGAATCTCGTGGTACAATGTGTACATACGATAAATCTTCTAAATGTATCGTTCCATTCAAGCGGACGTCATAAAAATAAGATCCTAATAGTGTGTCATTGATTATGCCACACCAAACGTTCACAGAAAATTGACTTTGAAAATGGGTTTGTTGTAGGTCGTTCAATTTGTCTCGGCAATACTTTCATATAATATAAAAACAAATTGTGGCTACCAATTTAAAAAGAATTCGTGGTATCGCCATTAAATTTGAAAAATCTATTCAAGTCATCGTATTGTGTTTGAAAAATCATCACACTTTCTCTTCTATTTTTCTCACGAATCTATCACTTACGAGAAAAACGTTGGAAACTAATATAACGTGAACACCCTGTATATTTTTACTGATACGCGATACTAACTTTAGCGAACAAATGTAATTTAATTTAATACGAACATAACAGGTGTCCTAATACTTATGAACGACAGTTACAATTTTTATCAAGCACAAAATAATCTGTTGCATCTTGGATTCGTAACGAATTACGTATGCATAATATAATTAACACTATGAGTAAAGCTTCCATTTTAATACCTGCCAAACTGATAACGAAATGTTCAGGTATTGGAAATTCGGATAAAAGAGGCTCTATTGTAGGAGCATTTGTGAAAATGCTATTTCGTTCAATTCTTATTAAATGGTTCTCGTAATTGATCTCTCATAATTCATTAGTAGACGTCTAATTTGGTTATGTCAGTGTAACGCTTTGTTCACGTCCACTAAATAGCCTTCGAATGATCAATATACCGGGTGTCTCAGTTTTTTCCGATCAAACTTTGTCAGCATGTTCTATGGGTATAAGTAAGAAGAAAAGGTCATATAAGCATAGGTGGTTTGGAGCTTTGTTAAAAAGTTACAACAATTATACTATCGGAGCGGTAACGGGTGTCCGGTTGTTACGATACAAAATAGGAACAGATCAGCGATATGTACATCTAGTCTGTTTATGCGAGTTACATTTACGATCTGAGATCGCTGAAGATGTTGAATGTAACTTTTACCAGCGCCATTTGTGTCATGCGTCATAGCAACAGCAAGTTCGTTGCCATTTCCTTCATACTTCGTATTTCTGTTATAACTTCTTAACGAAGCTTCAAACGACCTATGTTCATACAACATTTTTTTCTCACTTATACCCATAGAACACGCTGACAAAGTTTGATCCGAAAAAAATCAGGACACCCTGTATATGAACGACGAATTCCACGCTTTCGTAGAAGCAAGCCTGTCCTTCCGTCTTTCATAAAGAAAAAGAAGCTTTAGCAGGAAAGTAGCGCAGGTATTACTATTATTTTTGGCACTAACAAAGATCTATGGATAATTAACTCTTCTACTTTCGATGTACATACATATAAATATTGTCCAATCATCGACAGAAATCGGGCGAAGTTCCATGAGAAGCGTGCTACGTCCGATACGAGAGCATCGAAAGAAACTATGTAAAAGATTACGATTGACACTGAAAACAGGCGATAGCCGTCCATTTGGAAATTTTATCCTATTGTCGTTCTGATGCTAAGGGGAGCCTTTCCACCTTCCGTCTATACCTCTCCAGCTTTCTTCCTAAGGGCCGACCGTTTTCCGACGATTACATATCCGGCAAGAATGTTCGTCGTGATTGCTCTTTTTGATAACTATCGCGATCCCCTTGGAACACTCTTCAAAGTTAATTCGTTTGCGAAAGAGAAACCTCTGTAACGATATACAACTATAGGAGTACAAGCGGTTTAATTTTCGTACACGGACTTACAACGTAGAATTTCTATTTTTTTATCAGAGCCGTTTTGTATTCTGTTTAGCGTGTCTAGCTCGTTTCCATCGCAGAACAACGTTTTGTGCACAGGAATTGAGATTGAACGCGTTTAACGTTAAGACGCGCGATTTTATGGATTGAATATAAAAGTTTCATTACCCTATGCAAAGGAGAACCTTAGTTTTAGCGTCGTAACGCTCCTATTAAGCACGTATTACCGATAAGCTGGCGTGATACGGAAGTACGACGAAGATTTTGAAAGAAAAAAAAGAATTTTTAGATCTTTTTAGTTGCGAAATTTTTGGTTAATTTTTTCTGAAGAAGTTCATCTGTTAATTCTTGAAACATTGAAATTTCTGCGTAGATAGTAGTGTCTGCTCTTTATTGCAATACTTCCTCCGGCAAAGGGTTATCTTGAAACGCGTTACGTTATCTGATATAGAATACCAAGCTCGGTATTAAGAGGAAAGATCGAAATTGCAAGGTTTCTTGGTAATATCTTAACGCCTGGATGGAATCCTAATGGGAGTGGTTAGTCATATAATATTCTCGTGCTGCAGCAGCAATTTACATCGATACATTTTCAAGCGTATGCCGTGTATGATTTAAATATCGCAGTAACGATGATCTTCAAACGTTAAATCTGGATTTATGCAATATTTAACACGCCGTGCTGAATTCTTCGGCAACGTAAAGTTGTTCCGAGTATTCAAAGAGGGATGGAAAAGGTCACGTGATGGAATTAAGTGGTTCCGAGAAAAATCAATTTCCACTGCAGAACTTGTAGAGAAAAGGTCGCTTCTTTAATTTTCCATCCCGATGCTCTAGCGAAGTTGATATGTAACAGATTTAGAATGAACATGTTTGAGTAAATCAGTCGTTCAAATTTTGAATTAGAAATCCTATTATAATTGGTTGCCTTTTCTTTGTATAAAATTTGAAAATAGAAGAAACACCTGTTACTCTCTATTATTGATAATTTAATTCATTTAATACTCGCTAAATTAACATTTTTACCATTCGAGTCGGTACAAAAATGATAATAGGTATAATCCAAATGCTATATGAAAAATTCTCTTGTACGAGATAAATTTGAATTTGCATCTGGCAGAAATCTGAAACCGATAGCTAAGTGAACATTTTTCTTAACTTTGTAGTCTGTCTGTAGTGTCCAATGACAAAACACAAAAGATTGAAGAATTTCTAATAAGAAAGTACAAATTTCTTTATTTCGTCTAAAAATATGAAAATCTGATTTTACTTCAATCGTGAATTTTGAAATTTTACTTCGAGATTTTAAAAAATCGACGAGCCAGATGGTTCGATAAACATTCTGTAAACGTCGTCCAATTGTAAGCCGGCATCGCTTAATTTAACGTTAGAGCAGAATTTAATTACGAAATTCTTGCAACTAATTGTTCGAGTTACGCAATCTACCTGTATTTAACGCTTGAAGCTAATCGAAGAAAGTTTTTCTCACGCCGTGAAGATCCAACAGTTTGAAACTTCCAAGTCTACGGGTTAATTTAGTTGGAAAGTTCTTTTATCAAGTAAGTGGCTCCTGTACCTTCAGCTACATTCGTTTAATTGATATTTATAACGTATTTATACCATTACTTTAAAACTTCTGTTCCTAACAAACAAAGTAATTTCGTAATACCAGCATACGATATAAGATTCTATCAATTTAAATATTTATTTCATCATTTTTACGTATTTCCCATTACACTAGCCTACAAAATTTTCTGTTTCGTTTCATAGTAGACATGTTTTATGCTGAACTCGTATGTGCAATCCGTGTGTTTCCCATCACTCAGAGTTCTTGTGTGACGCACAGTTTAATTTTTAATATAATCCTATATTATTTAGAAGCTGTAAAGCATTGCTTAAAGTGTGGTAGTCTGGAATATTTTACTCGAGGAACATCACGTTCAAGTGTCCAGCAGTGATCAGCCAGCATATTAGGACTTCACTTGCCCTGGTACCTCTTTGCCACGCACGAAATTTCATTTAACAAAATCATTATTCGCTCTATATACAGGGTGATCCATTTAAAGTGACCACCTAATTATTTTCATTATTAGTAGGCAGCTCCAAATTTTTTTAGTCACAGGGAATACGTTTTCAAAGGATTTTCAAGATAGCGACCTTAGATTCTTTCCATGTCCTTTTCTCAGATAAGTTTTCAAACTCACGTTGAATATTTTTATGCATGAATTTTATATATAAAAAAGTGTACTATACTGTGGTCGTTGAATTCGTCTCAATGCCTGCTAGCTAATAGACAAACAGAAACTATAGGGTTATACGTGAAAAAATTGAACGTAGCCTTGCAAACTTATTTTAAAAAGAGGCAGAAAAAATGTAAGATCATCACATTGAAGATTCTCTGAAATCGTGTGATCTGTGACAAAGGAAATTTTAATTGGTCCACTAATAACGAAAATAATCGCGATCCACCCTGTGTAATAAAATTCTTTACTGTTGATTTCATTCTTCTGAAGACACTATAAGCGCAAATTAAAATCACCCTGTGCATTTTATACTGTTATTGACAAAATAACTGTGAATTTAGGTTGTTATCAAGTAACACGAAGCATTATTACACAAAAACTGCGAGTGATGGAGAAGATCTGATTTCAGGTTCGAATTCAGCATCGAAAAATATCCTTTGTGACAAAAATCATGCCGACAAGCGTTATCAGAATCGAATCTATGTGTACGCAATGAAACTTCTATATTACCAGATGAAAAAGAAAAATAGAGAAAACACACTTTACACACGTCTCGAACTTAAATTTATTGCACAAACAGAAAGTAAAGCGGTCCATGTGTGACGCGTTAGCGTTAAAGGTATTTTATCGTTGCTACTATGGGGGTGGGCGAAATGCAAACATAAAATTGAAATCCTTTTAAGGGAGAACTGAAATGCAGAATGTCTCGTATCGACCAAATGTTTCTTTATATCTTGCAACACCGTTTCGAACGGGCAATTTTCTATGTGATGAAAACACACAAACAGCTGATATGAATCGTGAGATTAGATTCTTCAAGACGAACATTTGTTGTAGCAATTTTCGTCTTGTCTTGTCGATAACGTAGTTCGCGACGAACGGGAAAAATTTGTCGAAAGGAGTAAACAGAATATTATATCTACAGTTTACTCGCAATTGCGAGACAAAAATTCCACGACTAAGACTGTCCGAGAGAAGATTTTTGGTTTTTTGAGAAACTGAGAAACATAGAAAATTCGTGAATGTTCCAGGAAGAGAGGATCTGTTAGGGAAGTGTATGAATTTTATTAGGAGAAATACGTTATTGCTGTTGCGAAGGGAAATTTGGGGAAAGAAAGATCGATAAAGATTCTTATTCGACGAAGAAAACGCGACTGAGCTTTAAATATGATATTTCATAAATTAATGTCATATTAGGAGCGGGAAACAGAATCAAACTAACTATTGATACCGAAGAATTACTTATACTGTATTAAGCGGTTTCAACGTGACAATTAAAGATCAGAAATTTACATGTTACTCGTTCGTATGATAGATAGCTGAAATATATTTCGATTGTGGTTATTATTTATATCATTCGCGAGAAGTGTCGTAAGAAGAAGGTACACACACGTGTTTATATACGACAAATTTTTCACTTTACCGATAACAGGTAGAATTCGAATGGAATCACAGTCGTGAATTTTAAGATCGTATTTTAATTACAATTGAATTGAATATTAAAGCAAGATATTTACGAGAGACTAGGCAAATTTTATTTTACAGCTTTTGTTCACAGTAATTTTACAAATATCTTTTTATCCTGAATTATGTTATGATTTTGTTCAGTCTAACGCTGATTTATTGATTTATTATATTATTAAACCCCTTGGTAAAGGATATCGGCGAATAAATCTTCGAATAGTAGCAAAAACAGCTCCTATTGATAAAACATGATGAAAATGACCCACAACGTAATCGTGTAAAATAATATCAATTGATGAATTTGGTAATATAACACCAGTGAACCCAGCAATTTTAAATACTATAATAAATCCTAATGGTCACAAAATGGAATGATTAAAATTCAATTTAGATCCACAATACGTAGCTAATCAAAGCGTTGATTTATGGAAAAAAACATTCACGTCAAATGTCTATTTTAATTAGTTTACTTAATTACGTTTCAATCTAGCGAAAATACTCACGTGCTGAAAATAAACAAATTTCCTAAGATTTCGATTTATTCGTTAATTTTTTTAAACTAAGTTAAAATATACACTACCGGCCAAATGTTTGGAATCGCTGTGCGTTACAAGTTATACAAAAATTTCCAGAATAAAGTTAGCAATTTTAAGAATATTCTAACCAATTTTTCCTCGTTCAAATCAATCGAAGTAAGGTGAAATACTATCGATCTCCGCAACATCGATTTCAAATCTATAAAAAATTAGCAGCGGATTCAATTTTACCGTAATCGTTGGATTATCATAGTTCGAGATTTATTTATTTCTGGTAAATTGAAAAATTTGTCGTTACGATTGAAAAGAAAAAGATACTCATATTACCCCTGTATCAACACACTAAATACTCGAACGATTTAAGTGTACTTTTACTTTGTTCACTCGAAGCGTATTGCAGAACATCTAAAGGGAAATGAAATGCATTCGTTGTATATAGAGTATGTAATAGCACGTACTACATAGTTCGTCTCGTAATTCTATTTGTTAACTGATAATTATCTCAGTGACGTATCTTCTGACTATATCTACAATGTATTGTATGTTACATGCCTTCTGTCAATCTGTGATCACACTTTTAGGTATGATTGTTCAGTAACGAGGCGTAAGTGCAAGTTACAGTTTCCTGTTTTGCACAATTCTAACAATTGGACCGTTTTCCATTTTTACTACAAATTTTTCTATTTCTCTAAAAAGAAACTGAAATAGTTCGATATATTGTTTTATTATTATACTATTATTCCTCATTACAGTAATGTCTCTACAAGTGTCAGCCAGTTTGGATTCTACAAGTGTCGGTATAGATGATCTTACGCCTAGGTCTGCGTCATTGCTGCGCCTATGTTATCTCTCTCGCTGTCAGTCAAGCGTGTAACGCTACACGCGAGATTTCACGGCTCGACAATTCATAATAGAAAAATATCATTTCTTTAATTTTCCTTTTTTTCATCTGAAATTTTTTTTAACTTGGTGAGATTTTTCTGATGAAAATGAGATCAAACACGATATAATTTGAACAACATTTACTTATTAATACTTATTGAATAATTAATTTAATGTCGGAAAAAAAAACAAAAAAAAAAAAAATGTAGGGCCGATTCTACAAGTGTCAGTCAAATGTAGGGCCGATTCTACAAGTGTCAGTCAAATGTAGGGCCGATTCTACAAGTGTCAGTCAAATGTAGGGCCGATTCTACAAGTGTCAGTCAAATGTAGGGCCGATTCTACAAGTGTCAGTCAAATGTAGGGCCGATTCTACAAGTGTCAGTCAAATGTAGGGCCGATTCTACAAGTGTCAGTCAAATGTAGGGCCGATTCTACAAGTGTCAGTCAAACGGCAGGCCAATTCTCCAACTGGCAGTCAAACGGTAGGCCGACTCTATGTGGTGTAATGCAGGGCGTCTGCTTTATCTCAATACAGTGAAATATCTGGCGTGACAGTGAACGTGTTAATAAGTAAATGTTGTTCAAATTATGTCGTGTTTGATGACATTTTCATCAGAAAAATCTCATCAATATGATAAGAAAAATTTCGGGATAAAAATTTGGTATTTAAATCGCTTGGTTGCCTCGACTCACGTTTCATCCTTATCTTTTATTCGCTGTCCTTGTCTACGTTCGGCAAACTACAAAGGCGGGCGCGAGGCTCGAAAACGTAGTCCCTGACTCTACAAGTGTCAGGTTTAGGTTCCTTGCGGACTGACACTTGTGGAGACATTACTGCACTTAATTACAGTGAATCAAAATAATGCAACGAAACAGTACAGTATTGTTCATAATCATTACAGAATGGAGAAACACAATTTCAATTAAATACAGATTTATTTGTATATTACAAAATCTTTTGATATTTAAACTTTAGAATTAGGTTGAATACACAGTTTCCATTCTGTGTTACAAATTTACACCTTGAGGACCAATTTAATATTTCATACAATATCTGGCTTTCCTTCCAGAATTTCATTGCATAGAGAATGTAGTTTTCTAAAGATATTAATTTTAGAAAAAGATTTCATTACTTTCCAAATGTGAGTAAATGTTAGGGTTTACACGTAAATTTAGATCTGTTTACATCTCTAATAGAAACACAAACGTTATAATAAATTTTTGTAACAAAATAAAATTGACTTGTAGATAGCTCAAAATATGGTTAAAAATTTCAAAACAAATACACAATAAAATCGCAGCACTGTTTAATAACCTTTGGACAAAACCTTCAACAGATTTTCTATACTTTCACGTTTTTATTAAACAAAAACCATACAAAATTTTCTCTATTATAGCAAATAAAAGAGACTTGACAAGAACAAATACTATTCATCGTTATTCAAACAATTACGAGCAATACTGTATGTCGAATAATTATTCTTTCACCGAATAAACTAATTATACGTCAAATTCGTTAAAAAAGAAAATTAAACGACAAGAAACCACTTGATTTTCATTAACCCTTTGCGAACAGAGGGCTACGTGCCATGTCGAAGTACTGATTACTTATACAACACACAATTAGGTCACTGCTTCAATTTTTTTACAAAACTAAATCATCTGAAAATTACATTTTGCTCGAATATACCTTGAGTTCGTATTCGCACCGATTATTTTTATTACTTAGAAATATGTGAATTTATTTTTTAGTAAATGCACATAAGAGTCTGTCGTTCTCAAAGGGTTAAAAAATAAACACCACTCACTCTAGGCAAAAACTTCGTAAGATTTTTCTTTTCGAAATTAGAAATTTTCAAAAATGAATATTATCAGACACATCGATGTCTGAAATTACAGTAACTTCTCTCTTATTTCATTGCCCCTTTTTGTCATCGTTATAACTTAACCGGTGTTTTTCATTTGAACATTTAAATCGAAGCTTTTCAACGTAGCACTCTAATAGTCTGAATGAAGTATTAATACGTTCCCATGGAGTTTTGTGCAAAATTGAAAACTGACGTTGAAACGACCAGCGCGACGAAAACTTTACTAAAAGTTCTACAGAATCGGGATCGTTCGAATAGGAGTACAAACCTTGGCTACGGTAACTTCATCGGAAGCGTTCACCACCTAAATCGGATGTCGAGAATCCAAAGGGACGGAGAATAAGAAATGCCGATGATGATAATGCTTGAGAAATGGGACCAGGAAAAAGTTTGTTGTAACTACTTTTCTCGGCTACTTTTTTATTATACACTTTTTTTATTCTGCGACCGTTGCAACGACTCGTTGTAAGCTTCGACGCTAGTCCGTCTATTGTCCGGTTTTACCAGTTTTCTCGATCGAAGTCGAGAAAAAAAAAAACAAAACGGAAAATCGGAGGAGATAAAATGCTCTTTCTTATCGAAGAATAAAAATTTATTCGTTACCGACGAGAATAACGAGCGATAATTAGAAAGCCACCTGTTTCAACGGGTAACGAGTAAATTTGCTCGATCGGTAAAGCGAATAGAGTAGATTTTAGTTTTTACGACGGAAGAGATAAGTAATTGGTTAAATTGGGCAAAGAATGTGTAATTGTTTATTTCGATTATAATAAGATGTAGCGGTCGTGAAACTTATGCCCCATCGAAAGAAAACAAATTCTAGTTGTAAAATTCTAACGAATTCATAAATATGCGTATATGATATATTATATTATATAGGGGATATCTCGCCTAAAATGAGAAACTATATATTTCACTTAAGCAAAAGAAAATAGGATGTCGTATGAATTACTCTTTACACGTTTGCAACAAATAAACTTGTTTAACGATATTTACATATTCGAAGAAATGAGCAGTTTGATAATTTCATTCTAGTCTGAAATACTAAGATTTTATTTGTCGCAAGGAAATACGTTTAAATTTACTTTTTCCTCGTTTATGCTTTAAACGTTATAAATTTTACTGCTGTAATTCGTTCGTAAATACTATCGCTAATATATTATCGTATATACCTTAATTACATTGTACTTATGCTACCGCTCGTAAGTTTGATCGCGCAATACTATTGATGTAATTCAATTCATTTTGATTGGTTTCATTTAAGTTAATGATCAGTTTCATATAAAACTGAAAAGAGCGAAGTTTATCATTCTCGCCTAATTCATTCTTTTTTCCGTACAGTTACTTTCAGTTTTACCGCATTTTTATTGGGGCTCTCGCTGCTGCTCGGACTCACCGATATCCAAATCTTGAGTATCCGAGTATTTGAATAGCCACTCAATTTAGACCCGAGTATTTACGGAATCTGAATATTGAGTATCTGAGAACGCATTTAGTACTCGAATTAGACCCGAGTATCCGGATTTATGGATATCCAAATCTTGAGTATCTGAGTACTCAGATAGCTACTCAATTTAGACCCGAGTATTCGAATAGCCACTCAATTTAGACCCGAGTATTTACGGAATCTGAATATTGAGTATCTGAGAACGCATTTAGTACTCAAATTAGACCCGAGTATCCGGATTTATGGATATCCAAATCTTGAGTATCTGAGTACTCAGATAGCTACTCAATTTAGACCCGAGTATTCGAATAGCCACTCAATTTAGACCCGAGTATTTACAGAATCCGAATCTTGAGTATCTGAATACGCATTTAGTACTCAATTTAGACTCGAGTATCCGGATTTATGGATATCCAAATCTTGAGTATCTGAGTACTCAGATAGCTACTCAATTTAGACCCGAGTATTCGAAGAGCCACTCAATTTAGACCCGAGTATTTACAGAATCTGAATCTTGAGTATCTGAGAACGCATTTAGTACTCAATTTAGACCCGAGTATCCGGATTTATGGATATCCAAATATTGAGTACTCGGATACTCAATTTAGACCTGAGTATCCGAGTACTCGCGTGATTTGGATTCGGATATCCGGATACATCCGTACTACCCTCACATCTGAGTACTCAGATAGCTACTCAATTTAGACCCGAGTATTCGAAGAGCCACTCAATTTAGACCTGAGTATCCGAGTACTCGCGTGATTTGGATTCGGATATCCGGATACATCCGTACTACCCTCACGATCAGTCTGTCGGATACTGCATATCAGTGTCGAACAGTCTCCTATACGTCCTAATTTTCGCAATTCTGCAATCTTAATCCTTTTACCTAAACCAGCTTTCTTCAATCTAAATCCAGACAAGAAAAGCTTCGTATTTGAGTAATTAGCAAAGGAAATTCGAATCCGGATACTCGGATGCAAGTCCGGATAGTAAGAGCTCTAATTTTAACAGACGCGATTAACCATAGTACGGTCTTCGGGTCTTTTCTGACCCATCGCTTTCTTACTTTTTTTAAAATAATTTTTGTTGTTATCGAGTATATGTTCCCTTAACATCATATCAAATATTTACCGTCTACCTTCGAAAAATTGTTACACATAAGGTCTTTGGGCCTTTTTTGACCAAAAAAGGCGTCAAAAAATCTTTGGGTCAAAAATGACCCAAAGACCTTAAAGTGTACGGTCGAACCAAAGAACGCGCTGGGGTTAAACTTCTGAGCGGTAGTTCGCTAATTCGTACCCTTAGATTAAAGCGTTGTCTATCGCAGAATAAGGAAATTAAACAAAAAAAGAAAAAACCGTACTATCCACGAATATAAGCTGTATATATTTGTGGTCCTTCTATGCGTATGAATTGTATGCGAGAATGCAAGAAGCATCCAAGAAATCAAAAACACGTCTGAACAGCGTTTGCCAATGTGGAATATTTAATACGTTAAGTCGCACGTGCGAGAAAAATCGACAGGCACTGCATGCGTATTCATATCGCTTGTCGTAAAAAAAAAAAAAACAAAAAAAGGAAACAAAGAAAATTTATTAAGCATATCTCTACTAAATTCTATATGTTCTAATCTAATTGCATTTTCGTCTTAAACGCACCTACAATTTATGCAGTGTCCGTCCAAGGGTATACTTTTGGAGAGAAAAAATGAAAGAAAAGAAAAAACAACTTCTTATTTTGTAATAACTTATATCATCGAGAAAATGTACCCGCGAAACAATAATTTGTACAAATGTTATACAATACACGTGTATTCGCAGCATAAAACGGTGGTTTCATTCGAAGATATTCGAGTTTGCTAGACGCGAATGCCACTTGTTCTGCTTCAACATCACCATTTATGTCTCTCTTTTTGCTAATTAACAGTCCCAACGAAACACCTTCAATTTTCGTCGTTGCAATTTCAATTTTCATCGTTGGAGAAAAAGAAAGAATGATAAAAACCGTCTTACTGAAAGATCTATCAGTGAAGAATTATTGGAACTGTTAGGGTAAATTGAAACGAGAAATTGATTTATTTTGAGATCAGTGTAAGAATTAGTAGCAAATAAGCAGATTTTATATGAAGAATGGATTGTCCTGTAACTTGAATCATCTTCGAGAATAATTAGTACGTACTTACGATATTAAATACCACAGCGATTCTACGATTGTATGGTGCTACATGTTACATACCGCCGAATATCAAAACTATTATCTACGTTTCGAATCAGCTATTGTTTTTTGCGTAGCTTAGTAGTAGATCGAAGTAGACATAGTGCAAAGTACGAAATAAGGAGCAGTACACCGATCTTGTATTATTTATTGTTCATTGTTTCAAGTACATCAAACCATTCCTAAATTGTAACAGTAATATTTTATGGCCATATTGCTGCTTCTCTATTTTCAAAGTGAACAACTTCTTTGCAACTGTAGATAAAGTAGGTCGCTGCATGAAAAATTGTTCATTTTGTACGTATGGCATTGTTTCGTTAGCTAGTTCGTCATTTCTCATACTTTGCATTTATAAAAATCGAAAGAACGTTATGTTCATGTATGTACGCATTGAAAATACTGCAGTGGATCATTAACGATACTTTTTTCTAAAAAGAAAAATTTTAATATCTTCGTTTAATTAATAACGCATATTAAGAAAAATCAATGCGCGAATGAAGATGCGAAAGGTGTTTAAAAAAGTATCGAGCCTAAATTTGAATTAAGACACTATGGCATATCGGCGTTGCACATCAAATATTTCTATGATTAACTTATTAATTCACTAATTTCTGTTACTGCGAGCTTTTATAATAAGACTTACATCGTGAATATTTCGAATTGTTTGCATATATAGATCGTTTACACATATGTGAACTTACGATATTTATACATATATATACATATATATAAATACATTGTAGGCGCTTGACTTCTCGAAAAATAATTTACAACTTATTATCTGGCGTAACACTCAGACGATTATAATATGAAAAAGCAAAGACTGTAATTCGTTATAGTAGAAATCTGTCGTTCTTTCATATTTAGTAATAATTGGCGAATTAAGATAACGAAAGTTTTCACGTAACTCTATCTAAGCGTCTCGTTAATTTCATACAATTTTATTTTAACAATTGTCTGAATAAAGTTATGACTTTTCGAACGAGATTGTCAGGAGCCACTACACCTGAAACTCTGAGGACCATAAACTCACAATAAAGTTTCTCGTTTTCTTAATATAAAACCTTGACCGAAGTATAGAAAGGGAACACTGTACAAATACAGGCTCCTATACTTCGTTCATGATACTCGTGTAAAACGTTAATACTATCCTACTCTTGTAAAAATAACGAAACAAGTAAATCCAGAAAAAAGAAAAAAAAAAACCAAGTAAACTCGGTGTTGTGTCTGAATATGTGTCCATTATATATCGTCTGCATGACGAACTATACCAAAATTATACCATCGAGAATTATTTAACCATAAGAGACTTAGATCGATCGAAAAATGTAGCGTAGCAAAGATTGATGTATCGTGTTAGTTTAGTCGAGTAGATGTGTGTCACAAGCCTCGTTAACGTGTATGAATTATAACCTAAAGCAATGTGAAACTCTTTAGTTAACGTAATACTCTAATATATATACCTATATATGACATAAATATATTTATTTTGTACTGAATGTATTTCACATTGATGTATCTTTTGCAAGCGTCAACTTTGACGCCACTTCGGACGTTATTAAAAAGTAAAAAGGAAAAAAAAAATATCAACGCTTTATTTTATGGATGTATTTTACCGCGGACTATGTAAATGTAGATTTTATATGTTGTAATAAAAGGATTTCTTTTTATATAGCTCGACTGACCCTTACGGTATTTCGTTGTAGATAATAAAGTTGTTCATAGTTTATTTATCTTTCGTTACTTAACGTCGTATAAATATTAGCGATAGAAATAGAAATGTAGAAATTGTAGCTGTAGGATTATATATATTAACTGCCTAAATACGTTTCAATTTTTGTGCTTTAATTTATTTATCCTCTTTTGCAAATACCTGATATCTCTTATTTTCATCGCCTTCGAATCTATTTTTATCGTGCTGTATAAGGTGAGTATTGAAATTACTACTATTGAAAAATTAATATTCCTTCAATATGTATTCAAATATCCCGCCAACGTTTAATTGAATGAAGCAATTCATAGATGGCGCGAAAATCTAAATATGAGACTATAGAACGTTTGGGTTTTAGTTTTAATAATACATAATTAAGTTTAGACCACTATATAACAGAAATAAAATTTTGAATATGTACAGTTATTAAAGAACAATAATAGAGACTGACAAGTTTAAGTATAAATGGACATTTCGAAAATTTAAGGTTAGTATTGAAATAGAGGTTAACATTTTAAAAATAATAAACATTTGACTTTGAATAAATTAACACTTAACATTTATTTATGAGACTTATATATTAAACTATTGCTTAATATAAGTTTACTTTATGAAACTCATGTTTAAAAAAGATTTTCAGTTAGTATTTTAGAAGACTAAT
>NW_017100331.1:1317265-1328723 GCF_001263275.1 Habropoda laboriosa | reverse complement strand
GATATATTTTCATATTTTTCTTTGTAGTCATGGATCCAGAGTTCCTTTCTAGATTAATTCCACAAAATAAGGAGCATGTACGACCAGCATGCAAGAAATGTGGATATGCTGGACACCTTACATATCAATGTCGTAATTTTATAAAAGTAGACCCAAACAAAGAGATTGTTTTAGATGTTAGTAGTACAAGTTCTGATAGTGATGAAAATTATGTTACTCCTTTAACTGAATTACGAGAAAAGGAATTGAAAAAGAAGCTTCAAGAAGCCAAAAAGAAACACAAAGAAAAGAAAAGTAAGAAGAAATCTAAAAAGCGTAAAAAGTCAGAAGTAAGTGACAGTGAAACAGAAACAGAAGTTTCCAGTGAAGAAGAAGAAGAAGAAGAAAAGAAACATAAACATAAAAAGAAGAAAAAGAAATCAAAACATAAGAAACATAAAAAACATAAAAAAGACAATTCATCAGACAGTGACTGTGATGACAAGAAAAGATAGTTTTATTTTTTTTTACAATGGTCCAATACTACTAAAACTGTAAATATTTTGCTCTAGTGAGTATTCTATGTATACAAATAAAATTATGCCATTTGTAACTTACTGTGTGTAAAACAACATTTATGAATTTACACAAATTGTATATTGTTTATACACAAATGAAAAAAAATCTTCCAATTTATGCTCATTGGTAGTTAAAATATTTTCTCCATTAAAATGATCAATTACAACCACTGCACTAACTATAATAAAAATTATTTTATTTTTTGCAAAACAATAATGAAACAAATTGTGTATTATTTTGTTCCTGTTAATTTTATTGGAAATAAATGAAAAAAAGTTTCACATCTAATTGTCTCTATTCAATTTCACACAAAATCCCCTATGAGAACAGTAAACACTTCTATTGTTATTTTTAGTGATTTAAACTAACCTCAAAAAATTCAAATGCCGCTAGTGAATATGTATTGCGCAGCACAAAGTATACACGTTTAGGTTAGAACGAAATAAGTTAGTAAACAAAACATGACACGACACGCTAGAAATTGTACGGCTGGTGCTGTTTATACATATCATGAAAAAAAGAAAGATGCATCAGCCTCGGGTTACGGTACAAATACCCAGAGAGTAGGAAAAGATTCCGTTAAGGATTTCGATTGTTGTTGTCTCACATTACAACCTTGTAGAAATCCTGTCATAACGTCTGTATATTATATCGTAACATTTATTCCTTGTCCTTATGTTACATCCTTAGTTTTATATTTACAGGAAAGACGGTTACTTATTTGATAAAGAAGCAATCTTGGAATATGTTTTAACCAAGAAAAAAGAGTATGCAAGGAAGATGAGGGAATATGAAAAGCAAAAGCAGCATGAACAGGTAAATAGAAATATAGCAAAAATATTGTACATTTCACAATTAATTTTTGCAATTTATTTAGGACAAAAATAATGAAAAAACTGCTAATGAAGAGCTGCAGAAATTACAAAAGTTTTTGAAAGGAGAGAAAAATATTGTTTCTAGAAGTCAAATCCTTACTGAAGAATCAGGTTCTTCAGTCTCAAATATGAGCAATGGCAAAGATAAACTGTTACCAAGTTTTTGGATTCCTTCTAAGACACCAGAGGCAAAAGAAACTATGTTACAAAAACCAGATAAAACAATTTACTGTCCTATTAGTGGAAAACCATTGAAAATAAAGGATCTTATTCCTGTGAAATTTACTGAAGTAAAGGATCCAGATGATAGAAAATCTCTCATTGTTAAGCAAGCAAGATACATGTGCCCAATTACACATGATATTTTAAGTAACAGTGTACCATGTGCAATTATAAGGACAACGTATGATTTTTAAAAATTTAATATTGTTTATTATTTTATGTTTCATACGTTAAACATAAACTAATATCATATGACAATTTTTTAGTGGTGATGTGATTACAATGGAATGTGTAGAAAAAATTATAAAAAAAGATTGGATCAATCCTTTAGATAGTACAAAATTGAGAGAATCAGATATTATACCTCTCCAAAGGGTAATTGTTAAAAATAAGTATAAAAGAAAAATGAAATAAGCTATAATAATAATATTGATGATTTCTATTCAGGGTGGGACTGGATATTCAGCTGTCAATGATTGCTTAGAAGGGAAACATGAAAGGCCAGTATTACAAGCATAAGACATATAGGTGTTATAACTTTCACAAATATATAATTTTTAATGTACAAAACTGTAAGAAGTTAATGTTATATTAATAAAATGTGTAATTTACTTCCATCTTATTGAATAAAAATTATCCTATCTAAAAAAGAACTTCGAGAAAAATCCGAGCCTTTACACATATCGTAACGTTAGATATAAAATTATGTCATATTTGAACATATTTATCATAAAAAGAAATCAATATCACCATTTTTCACAATTATTCGATAGTAATAAAGAATTACATACCTTTGTATTCCAATTGCATTGAGTCGAAAGATGCTCCATTACGACCATAGGAATTGCTTTATATAATTACGACGTTTGTTAATTTCGACACATCGTATACACTTATCACCACACAATTAAAATAAAAAGGGCTAATATATCGTTACATTTCACATTATTCTCCACGTTTTACTAATATCAACGTATGCCCGCGGTCGCGAGTAGTTTAAATTATAATTGTTAGAAAATGATGTTTTATTTCGTATCAGAATATTGCACACTCTATTTTCATATCGCGCACTATTTTATCGAAAACTTAGTTCGAAAATGTTCGTGGTACTAGATTATTAGTATTTATAAAAAGAAGTTAATTTGTTATTCGTTAAAATCAAATTCATTCACGTATGAAGTAACCGTTAGCTCAAACGAAACTAAGCAACATGGTTGACTGCACATTTCGACTTCCAATCGTTACACAGAATTCAAACACTTTTTAGCGCGCTTTTTAGTGAGCGGGAAAGCGCCAACCCATAATTCCTTGCGCGCGAAATATCGATTCGCGATCCAATCAAGACTGAGGCTTCTGTCAGAAGGTGTCGCCATCTTAAGGAATACAGTTTTTTAAAGCATTCCGAAATTCTGGCGCTCTGCCGGCCAGGCGGCAATCTGCGGACTACGTTAGTGTTCGCTGTTCGCGTAGTGCTTCCGCGTGTTCGAAAGTTCTATTTCCCGCAATTGATATTTTTATCCGGAAAATCGAGTGTAAGCATCAGTTATGAAGTGCAAAAGTCGCGATGATCGTTCGCCAGTAAATTAAAGGTGAGTGTTTCTCTGCGTAAGTGTGCCTTTTATCGGATCAAGTATTGTCACATGTGCAATGCCACGACAGTAACATTTTGTATGCCTGGTAAGTCAGCAATTTGGATACCTTTTCGAACGAAACAATCGTCAAACAAAACCGTTGCAAATATTCATAAAAGTACTGACGGACTATTTGGCTTATAAAATAGGATAGAGTTCTTAAATTGCAATACAACCGTTCGATACATATTCCAGTAGCTCGACCACTAGTTTTACGTATAAGTTTTCAGGCAACTTCGTGAACAAGCGTCTACAATAGATCCGTAAGTAGGACATGTAAATGCATCGATTGGTTGTCTATCAGCAGCGAGATAATGCGATTGGAAAACCGTAAACGAAATTTCGATGCGTTTCAGACTCGTTCGAGTTGCATCTTGTTAAACACGAAACATTCGAAAGCAAACAAAACTGTGACGTTACATAAGGCAAATATCGTATGTTAACTGCACCAATAAGCTTTCAAGTATTAACCTTCGTTCGTAGTTCATACTTTTGATCATTTTCGTTTGTGCGTTCGCGGGTTTAACGTGATGCGACCCCACTACCAGACACCGCGACATCTCATTTTTCACGAGCGTGTATTTTCTGCAAGTAGTGTGTCAGTCTCGTCTATCTCAACACGCGAAAATGGTTAGTTATTTTTCACTTGGAATTAAATAAAGGATATAAAATGTATTCACCAACGATTTACGAATTAATACGAAACATATATTCGACAAATATTTACAACCTAAAAAAAGATACACTAGTAAATATAAATTTTACGAACGTTTATTATAACAACTAAATCGATTTCAAGTTATCGATTACATCGATTTTGCGTGTCTCGCTGCAACTTCAATGCTAGTCAGTGCGGTTGATCTAATCAAAACGATTAAAATCGAGATTGCAATCGTGTTGAGTTCTGAATAGTAACTTGAATGACGTATCATGTAAACATAAAACACTCGAAGTAATTAGTCGCTAGATTTATACCTTAATTAATCTTCGAAAACTATTAGCAAGAAAAAGGAATATGTCGTTTCACTGAATTATCAACAAATAATCATAGAAACGCTGTGTTATTATTCTCAAATGGTGGTTAAACATTTTTTTTACACACAATTGAAGTTGCAAAGATAGATTTTATTACAGTGATCTAGTTTGTTGGTAACCGTGGTGTAATTTACACATATTAGCAATTATTCGCAAACAGCAATTGTTCACCTAGTACTATAATATCGCGATAATTAATAACATACATTTCACGCAAATTACTGCTAAATATACACGCAGAAACACATACGAGCTGCACAAAGTATCTGACGCTTTAAATAAGGAAAATGCAAATTTATCGGTAATATGGTGGCACAATAATACCACCAATGGTAAGATATTCTTCCGTGCAGATTTATATTTATTAGAATATATAGGTATACAATTTTCTATGGTGTATGTATGTTTATATGTATACGTGTAAATATATGTATATATAATACACACACACAAAATTGTATATCTATATATTTGTGATAGCATTAGATATAGATGCATACGTACATAAACGTACGCGAAACCTTGTTATATCACTAAGCACATCTGCACACTGTCTACACAATTACAAAATATGTACTGTCCGTGTATGTGCACGTCGTACGTGTGTTCCGCTCTTACATAGTCGCGCGAGCATGTATACGTGTCATACGTAATAGAAGGTTAAGCTAGGTTGACCGACCATGATGCAGAGTGCATGCGTAACGAATAGTTCGCGCCGATCGTACGAGAACGTATAAGAGAGTAAAAACACGATACCGCGCATGTATTTTCGTACACGCGTAGATGATAAGCGGGCGACACAACGTTATATCATCGTCTAGGAGGCGCATGGCGCATATTGCGACACGATCGCTGCAGTTCTTTCACCCATTCGATTTGGCCGCACTATAGGCATTAATACGTATATGTAGTTCGAAAGTGACTCGGTTGGTAACTCCTCCAGATGCGAATCTTACGATCGATTTGCTGGTCTTTTATCAGCTGCGCTCGAGACGAAACAACGCGAGTCAATGGATAGACTTGAGATGAATTAAACGATGATTATTCTTAAATTAAACTTTTAATGACCGTACATCAATTGTTGCAGTCTGTATGTTATAATGGGTATAGAATTGGTACGGAAAGTGTTCGTACAGTAACATATTCACTTCAATAGTGTAAAATGTTTACTTTTATTGAACGCGTCCTTTGTTGGTATTAATTAGTTTATCTGTGCTATTCAGTGTAGAAATTAAATAACAGTTTCATAATTGTTTATGTATATACAGAATTACGTGAGAACAGGTTGAAGATTTTATGAATCATAAAAGTATGTAATAGAATTTTTGCGAAAATAAAATCCAATTACAATTTTTAAGACTTACTATACAGTTATGTGGAAAATTCCTCGAAAATTGCTCGATAGTATCTAATATCTTCTACTTCATAGTATTTGGGTGTTGATTTCTATAAATAAGGAAAACTGTCTGCATTCTCCTCAAACCGGATTTAAAGATTTACAATAACATTGATACTTTTCTGAGCTCACCTTGTGTTATTCTTGGAAAGCTTACAATAGGACTAATTTAAAATTCTTGTATCTAAAATTATTTGAAGAAGTTAGCACAAAACAAAATTGAATTTTATTTATCCTCTTCTAATATTTTCTGTTATACAATATTCTATTCTATCTGATCATTTATCACGTCTTCTTCCATCAGATTCACTTCATAATTATATAAGATATAATTATTAATTTCAGTTTAATTTTTTTAATTTCCAACAGAGGAAAGATTAGGTCAGAAATGAAAAAAAACATGAAGTCATTAACACGTAAAACTAATGAAACGTAAAGCCTGCAGTTCAACTTTTTCTCTTGTGTAGTATGTGAAAAAAGAATCCGCTTGTTTGCTTATATTTAATTTAAGAAAATAGAATTTTTCTCAGAAATGTTTTGTCGACCTTCTCATTATTTACTAATACTGCTAGCCGATTACTTGGATAATTAGAATTATTTTTCCATGATTGTAATACATTGACTGATTGCATAATTTAAATCTAAGGAACGAAGACTCATTCTCGTATGGCTTTCCTCGATCGTGTGATTTTTTGTCGATGGGTTTAATCGGTCACTTTCAAGAGCGCAATAAGGTCCCTTCATTAACGGCAGTCTGCAGTGGAGAAAGTAGGAACTGGCAGTTCTTACTTTACTACCGTATGTGGTTCGCCTTTGTTGTGTAGACGTACTAAACTACTGACCTCCCTTCGCAAGAAACTCGCAGACACACCCGTGCACCTAAACGTAATCATAAATATACCTGTCATACTTGTCATACATGCTAACTACTTGTATTCTGCATTAGAATTTATTCATTCAATTCAATTTAATGGGTAAATAAAATATCCTTGTACAGAACATTTTTTTATCGAGTTTTTAAAGTAATTTTATGAAACAAATAGTTTAGTAATTTTCTACATTTTATACTTATTTTCTTAACCAATTTAAAATGATAATTTTAGAAAAAGTAGAAACGTTATAAAATTATTCGTTCTTCTCAATGTAATTATGTTTGAAGACTTTTTACCAAAAATTAACATATGCTCCTTATAGGTTATGTACAATGGTAAAAATTACTTTTCAGTGTAATAATTGAAACGAAGCTTTTAATGTCCGTTCTTACAGCAAATAATTTCACAAAATAGTAAATGGCTTCATAATTTTGTATATTTTATACTTATTCTCTTAACCAATTTAAAAATAACAATTTTAAAAGCAACAGAATGTAATAATTTTAGAAAAAACAAAACTGTGTGAAAACAATTATGTTTGAAAACATTTTACCAGCAATTAAATAATGGTATCCTGTAAATGTGTAAAAATTACCATTACAATAACAATTGAATTCTTTCGATTGAATTTAAGCCTATTCGTATATTTCTGCTTTTAACACATTCACGCTTATGTAAGAAAGGTATACATTTTTCCAAGGAAAAATTTAGAAGTGATTTCATGCTACTGAGAAACAGCTGATGTTTATATGTATGAATCATAATTTTCAAACGTTTTCTGTTTACCTCGCTCGTTCTATCATTGAATTACGTTAGATTAATGGATCGTGGGAGATTCAAACGATTGGATCCCTCTTTTTGTGTACGATCACTTTTCGAATCTATAGTATCTCGCAAAATGTTCACTGGTCGGTATAAAAAAGAATTCCTCGACGATTAGGCGAAAATAACGACCGATAGCTGGCGGAAACGGTTAACCGCGGTCGCTTGTTAATAAATATATAGCAGTATGCTCGGTCACTAGTGCTTCGTACACACTTTAAACATTACGTAATACGTCTTGCGTGTTTTGCGGTGCGCATTACCTCATATCAAAGCAATTCTCGAGTATGGCGCGGTCATTTTCCCACCGTGGCTACCCTCCCTCCTGGCTCAAATATGCGTGAACTTGTTTCCGTTTTAGAAAAGACACTTCAGGGAAAAATAAGAGTTTCCTTCTTTCTTGCGAAACGTTCCGCAGGGTACACAGGACACTTTGTCCGTGCTCCTAACCTCACAATTAACTTTATTTGCAATTTTAATCGATCTGCAACATTTGTAGAAAATTGCTCGATCGCCAGGAAGTTCTTACCCTCCGGACATCTTTCGAAATACCCCGTACTCTAAATCGATCATTGTTTTTTTTTTTTTTTTTTTTTAAACCATTCAAATGTTGAACAGCAGTTTGTAAAAGGATTTTCTGTTGCTTCGATAAATATTTATCTCGTGCCACTTAAATGCCAGATTAAACCAATGCCTTGTGAATTTCTTAGAAATGATCGAATAATTGTTTCAACGAGAAATTATCAAATAGAATCTGTACACTGAGCCGAATAATGGTTCCTGATTGCTTCACAAGAGGTTAGGTTAGAAATATTTACGTATGTCCTGCAGTCTTTGTGAGTTTCTTAGAAACGATCGAATAACCACTTTAATTCAAATTATCAATTGGGATCTATATGTTAAGTCGAACAATGGACCTCGAAATTATTTCACAAGAGAGATCAACAATACACTTTAAATGTTCCAATGTTTCCGAAATTATAAGTATTGTACGTTGGCCACTTTTTTCACGGACTCGTCTTCGATCGATTGTGCAGGGAAAAAGTGTTTCTACCAATTTCCATTGTATTAGATTAAAGGTAGGGAAGAACTCGTCCTTGTCACGACTCGTAGGATTACATGTCACCGCGTAACATCACTTCCGACTGGTATTCTCGCTTTCGATGATACGGTTTTTTCACTGCCGACTCACGAAACGATCTATAGATCCCGGCTTACTTGCTGTATTTACGTAACGCAATATCGGCCGTGCAGAAATCGGGGGAAAAAAGTGAATCATCGATTACACTTGTTAGGCTGCAACATGGGCGATGGCTTCCTCGTTAAACCTTGAATAAGTAATCTGCCCCTGAGGTGATATTCTGTATAGAAAATCGCTCGATAATGTGTGCTTTTCGACAAATTCTCTTCCTCACCGACAGATCCCTTTCTTCGATAAGAATTGTGAAATATTTGATTTATGGTTTTAACGGCCTTAAAGATAAACCGATCCAACATCGCGATAGATCACGCTCTAAGAATTATTGCCGTTTAAATATTCAAATTGTTTAAAGATAAACTGGTAATTGCAACAGAGCGGAGGTATTTTAAAAATGATTGTTATTTAAATTTGACAAATATTTTTCTATAGCGTTATTAGAGTCGATTGTTGCAATTTACATCTTATTTCCGTAGCGAGAAAAGATATTTCCTTTATTTCCGAGCGAATATTATGCATGTGAATAAGCGTTGTTACATCACCGGTTATGTTCATACATTATGTCAGAAATTTAATCTTTTACTTGGTAACATGACTTTATGGTCTCCACGCTGATACTCAGATTGACTGATAAACGATTAAATTGCAACCTCGTGTTAATGTTACAATACTGGGGCAATTAAAGAATCATCTTTCCGAACTGTTTAGAAGAATAAACCGAATATGAAGGATGAAACGAGCACCGCTAGTGAGTTAAGTTTTACTTAATTTCCGACCCAGTCACCTAACCTAACTTCCAACAATTACCTAACCTCGCTTAATTTTCATATTCTCTCGAGTAACGTTAATTGTAGCTGTTTTAATTGAGTAAATATTTGTAATTGTAGTGTAGTATAATATAATTTCTTATATTATTGTTAACTCTAATTTAAATAAACAAGCAAAACTGACACTATTTTAAAGAATAGAAAATTTAAATGAACAACTCTGTAGGTGTTGCAATTACAAGTTTTCAAACTACGTCATTTTTATGTAGAGGTAAAAAAAAAAAGCCTTGGACAAAGTTGATCGTATAATTATATGTTTGATAAAATCGACGATAATTGCACACGTTGCATTCTAATGAATTACTCCAAGCTGATATTTGTTGCTACACGTTAAAGGTTTACACTAGCATTCTGCATTGAAATCTTGTTTTCTGCAGATACGAGTGAGACCTCTCGACCTTTTTCTCTTTGACGTGTTATATTAAATGGCACTTAGCGCAATTACATTTTCTCGCATATATGTTCGGGAAATGTGGGTGACCCAATTTCTCGCGGACGTTAATTTAAGAGATCTTCCGTGAATGCATGAACGATTCGTGCGTGGAAGTTTGCAAGTCAGTGTACGTCTCCACGTTGGAAAAGAAATGTCACCGTATTTCCATAGGAACAATGAAATTAAGCGGCGGGAAATAGTAATTCGGATTTATCGTATACATTTCACAGTTTGAATTAGTTTAGAATGAAAATTTATTTCACCGTT
Organism: Habropoda laboriosa; assembly: GCF_001263275.1. Taxonomy (NCBI): domain Eukaryota; kingdom Metazoa; phylum Arthropoda; class Insecta; order Hymenoptera; family Apidae; genus Habropoda; species Habropoda laboriosa. The sequence continues at coordinate 1,318,587 of NW_017100331.1, read as the reverse complement.
GCTTAACTTTACAATTTAAATGTATGTTCCTTTTTACGGTAAACATCGTGTGATTCATCGTACGAACTTTGAAAATGAAATTTTCCGTACTAGAAGTTCTTTCGCACACGAGTTCGAAGTTAAGGAAGAGTGAAGCACAAATGTTGCAAAAAACTTGGAACACAGATAACAACGTTGTAAGGAAGTAGTAACACATTAAGCCGCATTTGCATATTTTCACGTAAAATCGTATGTATCGGTCAGTATGTAAAGTAATAATGCTAATCTCTGTTTACAATATCGTAACACGTGTGCTTTTTTACTGAAACATGTTTCAATGTGCATTGATAAAATACAAATAGGACGGGACGTCTTCCGAGCTGGCATCTCGCTCGTGTCTTGCTCGAACGTGCGTCGTTATTACTCAATCTCTGTTAGCTCATCTTGCTTCGATTCAGGAATCGAATTTTTTTTTCAATTTAACGTTTGAAATTCGCTCGAGACGAAGTGAAATCGTTTCTGACTTGCGATAACTAATTGATACAGTGAAATTGCGTTGTCATACGAAAATACTGTTTCATAAATATAGCGAGATGCAGGATATAATGAAACCGAAACAGAGGTAACTTTTTACGTACAAGTCAATTGAAAATGTAGAGTATAATTGTTTCACGCGTTCATTTACGTAGAAATCAATTTTTATTATTGGTTGTGTAACTAAACTGCAATTATATTACTTCATCGTTGATTGTTTTTATGCGTGTTGACGTTTATAGGCGCATATTGGTGATAATATGACTTAAATAATAAAATTAAGTTCAGAGTTATAGTACCTTCTGCATTCTTCGTGTAGAATTTTTATTGGACGAACTGAAGCGTTTTTATTTTTCCAATATGTTTTTTAATTCACTGGAAATAGTTTGTAACGTTATATGAGAAAATTTCATTCTAATCGTTTTACTCGCTTTCACACGAGAAATAACTTCCTCTTCGGTCATGCCACAATTGTCAGGATACAGTCTGTGTACTTCCATAGTTTTATTCTATACTCAAGCAAAATAGCCTAACCACAACCGCGGTGTCACCGCTTAATACTTTAACCTGTTAACTGTGTTCACTTCTCAAGCAGAAATTTACCATCTATAGTTTATAATAAACAATGAATAAATGTTGTAACTAATGTTTCATTTCGGTTCTTGCAACTGTGAATACGACGTATTTTTTTTATTTAATACAGGCATAACAATTAAACATGAATAATTTTTCAATAAATAAACTATTACGTTCTAAGTACAGTAAATTCTCTACAACTGTCAGTCAGTTTGGATTCTACAAGTGTCAGT
>NW_017100331.1:1288429-1316960 GCF_001263275.1 Habropoda laboriosa | reverse complement strand
AGAAAAATCTCGTCAATATGTTAAGAAAAATTTCGGGATAAAAAGACGTAAAATTAAAAAAGTTGGTATTTCAATCGCTTGGTTGCCTCGACTCACGTTTCATGCTTATCTTTTATTCGCTGTCCTTGTCTACGTTCGGCAAACTACAAAAGCGGGCGCGAGGCTCGAAAACGTAGTCCCTGACTCTACAAGTGTCAGGTTTAGGTTCCTTGCGGACTGACACTTATGGAGAATTTACTGTATTTGTGAATCAATGACGAGTTAACTCGTCTTCCATCCCCGACTCTACAAGTGTCAGGTTTAGGTTCCTTGCGGACTGACACTTGTGGAGAATTTACTGCATTTGTGAATCAATGACGAGTTAACTCGTCTTCCTCATTTAACAGGTTAATTTACGACCTCGCTATGTCGCTTTCATTAACTATACACTCGAGCTCGAAGCTCCATGGTACAAAATTCGTTTCAGTGTAATTACTGAGGTCTGCTTGAAAAGTGTGCATAAACTGGAATTTCTGAAGGAGCGAAGTGATTTTTGATTTTTAGTTCCTTTCTCTTCTTCGAGGTGTGAGGTTTATTACCCTTTTTCCTCTCTTGAATGTATTGTTTATACAATAGAAGCGCGAAGGTGGTGAATTATTCTACGCGAAAGAGTGAACCGAAGGTGCAGAATAAAATTTGTTCACAGGAAGCTTAGTTTTCGAGAAAATTCAATTTGAAGATCCGCTACGAACTGTTGCTTCCATTAGCTATACTTGTCGCGACCGGTGCAAGAATTCTCGAATCATGATTTGACCCGGTGTGCATCTCTCGATACCGGTGTGACACAGTCAAGATCGCCAACGGCGAATGTAGCTAACCAGAAACTGCTATACTGCACAGATCCGAAAAGGTCAAAGCATTTCAAATGCAAATAGCATTTCTCCGGTAAGGATACATAATACCGGTCGGTGATTGCACGAGAAATGCAGGTCCAGTTGGTTAGCGTAACGTCATTTTACGTTTGATAATTATTCGCATCCCGCGGCGCGGAATATCAAATTAAATTCCAAAACCATTGGCTGAGTCACGTCTCGGCGTATGTTGCATTCACTGTCGGCTTCACTTTCCCCGCGATGTGGTCGCGTACCCAATTCACACACACATCCCTCTAATTCTTATGATTTTACACGGTTGACCGATATTTCTTAGACAAGACACGAAACGAAATTTCGTCTGGAAAATTAGAAACAAAAATTCCTTGGATCATAAGAGAGCAACAGGTTGTTCCAAATATTTCAATATCGTTATTATCGTGTTCATCTTCCTGGAAAGTATGTTTGTAGAATAATAATAAATGGACCATAGCGGGACGTTAATTTTTTAGCGGGAGAAAATTTAGCGCAGTGATTGAAACATACGGTGGACACTTAGGAAATTGTTAGTTCCATGAAGGATCGAAGGCAATACGTAAGATTGTACCTTGAGCGTTAAACATTGAAGTATCAACCAGTTGGAAGCCGGTTTCAAAGTAGATAAAGTGAGTATGTGTCAGACAGCGGGTAAATCAAGCAAACAAATGTTAATCCGTCACAGCTGGTGAATGTTTCAATGTAAAACGCTCTTTGCATTTGATCGGAGTGAGAGAATTTTTTCAAATTCCGTACAGAGTCGCAAGCTTACAATTGGTAGCTGAACTTCGAAAATAACGGATCACGCTGAAATCAATGTCTCTACTTAATGAAATTATTACAACCGTTGCTAGAAGTTTACGTTGTTAGATGTAGTAAGTTCGTGCAACAGGGCAGTTCGTGCTGCGACAAGAAGGAAGAACGGATTCGAAGGGAATGCAATTCAGTTGCAATGGCGGTCGATCGTGCGGTCGCGGAAGTCGATTCGCAAGGCATGCGTGTAAAACGGCTTGGAAGATAAACGAAGTCCAATTGCCGCGAAGGAAGCTTCAGAAATATTTAAAACGGCCTTGCATGCGCCAGTTCCTGCAAGTTTTACGTCACAGGTCAAGCACATAGGGGACACTGAAAGCGAGTCGCACTATCGGTGCACCGTGTTTCGAGTTCATTACGTAATGGTACATTGATAAGGAAATATGTTGGTCGCCTTGACATTGCCAACTCGTAAATACGATCCAGTTGTTCTTGCTGAAGATTCTTGCGTCGCCGTCGCGCTAAACGCGCGCGCGAGAGCGCCACCTATGTCGAGTCGTCGCGAGCAACAGGCGTCGGATCTATAGATCGCCTCTTCTATGCTCATCCTGAGTCTGACCGCAGGAGAAAAAATGTGAATTATGTTCAATCGCCGTGGGTAACGCTTGGCAATTTGAATCTCTAATTGAAATGCACAGTTCACGTAATGACCTCTCGAATCGTGTATTACGATAATTAGCTGAAACGAGATTTTTTTTCGAAGTAAACGGTGCTCGTGTACCGTTGCAGTATTTTATCGGGGTTATCGTAATTGTTGAGACACACGAGGGTATCTGTACATTGTCGTTATTCCAACTTGCAAACTTTGTAGCGTTCAGATTGAGGTATTCGTGGAAACTTGTTTCTGAACTTCGAATACCGTATAATAGAGCTGGGCGAAATATTGTTTTAAATAGCGAATTGTCTATTTTATTTCAAATTGTGCGCGTAAGTACGAAAGTGAAATAGTTTATTTACTGCGATAATTTTCAAAAATAGAATTTCATTGAAAATAGTCGGGTTTTATTTTCGAATATTTTATTTACTTTAATTTATCTCCTATCTAAGAGATGAAAATTTTGAGCAATGCTTGGTACTTGAAGTCGCGCTTGAACTAAATTTACCTTGCCAAATATCATGATTTCTTGTGTTACAATATCATTTCCTTTCTCAATTTATTTTCATTGTCAACAAATACAATGTACGTATATTTATGTAAGATATTTCATTTTATGTTTGAAATTATTAGAATAAAAATATTTTATTTACCAAAGTTTCATTTCCTACTTAAAATAGTGTTTCAAATATTTCCTTTCGAAATTTTACTCAGCTCTGATGATGTACGTGCACCGGTGTACATTTGCGATTGAAAACTCGGTGAAAACTATTAGAAATTGCAACGTAAGTGCTTAAGTTTGTCAGAGGATTTATTATGTAACCGTGTTAACATGAACCATAAGCCGGCTTAGCGATCATGTAGAAAAGTTACGATGATTTTATAATAGCCAAATAGATTGAACACATTATATCATAGAAATACTCACGACTTATACGCGTAACAAGTTGATCGGCTCTGCTGATTACGTTACATTATATTGTATGCGTGTGTGTGTCTGTTTGCGCGTGTACGCAATACCTTATTAAGTTTTTGCGTAGATATTACGTGAAGGAATTTGTTCCTTCATCGAGAGTGTCGAAATATTCCTTGCAGCATCACATTTCGCGGAAACCTGTTTCCTAGGCGATGCAGTTTACATTAAAAATATATGATAATTTGAAAATAATTTAAAATGCATATTAATTTTATACTAATTATAAATGTTTTATTTAGAGTAACAGAAAGATTGCCTATTGAAATATAATAACAGGTTTAATCGTAATTAATAATGTCGAATATTTTGATAACGGCGAGAAAAGTGTCACGAATCAAAAATTTTGAATATTCATTTTAACGCGTGGAATATTTTTTAACACACAGATTCACCACCAGGAGAAATTGTCCGAAGTTGAACTGTAATACGTCGAGTGAGTAAGCTTTAGTTGACGTACGTTTCGTAATACTGTAATTAAGTTAATTTTTCGAACAGAAATTTTCTTTTCACTCTCTTGAAAAATTTCACGTTTTCCACTTGTGACGGCTTTCTAACGGGGTTGAGATATCTTTGTTATCAATGTCATTAGTGTTCAACGTTATTTACCATAATGCTGTAATTGAGTAATTTTTTAAACAGAAATTTCTTTTCACTCTCTTGGAAAATTTCATGTTTTCCACATGTGACAGTTTTCTCGCCTTCACTTTTCACTGTCATTGATATTTCTGTTACAACTCACATTCAACTTTATTCGTAAAGACGATCGTCAGATGGTCTTCAGCAGGGTAGCTCGTGGAAGATGAATTTCTCACGAATGAAATGTAGGTTATTTATTAAAAGGACACCCTTGGATTTCACAATGCCTCGTGTGCGTTCTGCATTGTCTTCAGTTGCGAGTAATGAGTATATGTCAGTAATATCTAATACTCTCTCAGCGGTGTATCAACAGTATAAATCTGGGAGCACTGCAGCTTCTGGCTTGTGAATACCATAATAGGTTCGGAAACTCGAAGATACAGATGTACCAAAGTGGACGAGGTGGCATATTAAATGAAAAGATTCTAACGACCCTTCATTGCCACCTGACACTCTTGTCCGTTTGTACGGGCATAATTCTATCGTAAATATAACAAATTGATTATTCAGTTTTGAGTCTATACAATTCCGTACAATTGCCGTGGCATGGAAACTCACAGTTGGGTCTCCGCCAACATAGTTTTAATACACCTGTTAACTACGTAATCCGTGTACTTTTACGGGGATGTTATGACGTCGTTCTTTCCTCGAGAAGTGTACATTGAAATTTTATCGGTGAAACGTACTATGCAGGGTGTTCGTCGTAACAACAAAGTTGTGAAAGAGAAATTAGTTAATACTCAATCGGCAACAGATTGCAATAACAAAAATTGCCGAAATACTTTCTCTTCGATAAAAAATCAGGATTACCTTCATTTTTCTTAGGTGGCTTCGTATAATTTTTTCTATCTATACTAGTATTCTAGATAGAGGCGTTGAGACAAATTCAACGATAGTAGATGAAGTTGGTTTCCTTCGATAATTTGTTTTCAAAAATCATTCGCAAATGTAATAAGGTTCTTTATTAATATGCAAGTCAAACGGTGGTAGACGGTATTCGCGTTTTTAAATTTTTTTAAAAATTTTAGATTAAAATTTTGAAAATTAAGGCGAAAGTTCGCAAAGAATATGAATCAAGGCTTAAAGTAAGCTGAGAGTGTGTCAAAGAGCGCCAAGCACAGTGCAAGAAAATTTTCAAAGCGCTTATAGACACCAAGGGCACAATGTCTTCGTATAATTTTTTCTATCTATACTAGTATTCTAGATAGAGGCGTTGAGACAAATTCAACGATAGTAGATGAAGTTGGTTTCCTTCGATAATTTGTTTTCAAAAATCATTCGCAAATGTAATAAGGTTCTTTATTAATATGCAAGTCAAACGGTGGTAGACGGTATTCGCGTTTTTAAATTTTTTTAAAAATTTTAGATTAAAATTTTGAAAATTAAGGCGAAAGTTCGCAAAGAATATGAATCAAGGCTTAAAGTAAGCTGAGAGTGTGTCAAAGAGCGCCAAGTACAACGCGAGAAAATTTTCAAAGCGCTTATAGACACCAAGGGCACAATGTGAGAAAATTTTCAAAGCGCCTATAAGCGCCAATAGCGGCGCAAGAAAATATTCAAAACGCCTATAGGCGCCAAAGGTACAACGCGAGAAAATTTTCAAAGCGCTTATAGGCGCCAATAGCAATGCAAGAAAATTTTCAAAGCGCCTATAGGCGCCAATAGCAGTGCAAGAAAATTTTCGAAACGCCTATAAGCGCCAATAGCGGTGCAAGAAAATATTCACAAAGCCTATAGGCGCCAAGGGTACAACGCGAGAAAATTTTCAAAGCGCCTATATGCGCCAATAGCGGCGCAAGAAAATATTCAAAACGCCTATAAGCGCCAAGGGTACAACGCGAGAAAATTTTCAAAGCCCTTATAGACGCCAATAGCAATGCAAGAAAATTTTCAAAGCGCCTATAGGCGCCAATAGCAGCGCAAGAAAATATTTAAAACGCCTATATCCGCCAAATACACAACATGAGAAAATTTTCACACAGCCCACAGGCTCCAAAATTTGTTTCTAAAATATTTCTCAATCACTCGAACATCTCTGACGTAATTTTCCATAAATGAATCACATTAAAAGTGTCCTAAAAAAATGTCTTCCTCTATAATGAACGAATCTTAGAAATGACCAAAAGACGTTTAAATGGAATACAACGAAATTTATGCGTAGTAAGAACACAATTCTCGTCCATATTATATTGCTTCGTTGGATAAACTGTGTCTGAACGTTCTCCGTGTTTTCATCGTTTAATTTCAACCACACACACACACAGATCAGAAATTGTTTGGTAAAATGGCACGCGCGAGAAATAACTTGCGTAAAATGTTTCCTCCAATTGCTAAGTTTTATCTTTCCATGCTCCTTTCCGATTTCGATGTTCCATATAGCTATTGTTTAGTGAATGAAAGGGCCGTTCTTATGACTCGCCGATATGACGATAGGGGATGTCGTCGGCAAGACATAATCTGTCAGGCGCAGGCTTGATGACGTTTATATAATCACGTGGTTAAATTGTTGTACTGTTGTCAGCACGCTTATGTAACTGGAATTCACCAGCATTCTCGCGAGAAGTACGAAAATGCGTGATATGACCATGCAATATCATTTCCCTCCTCGTATATACATGCATGCTTACATACATATTTTACGAATGTGTGTAAAATGTTCGCACTCCGTATTAAAAATTTGTACAATATAAAATTTCGTTAAATTCTTATATAATTTTACCGTGAAACAGAGAGAGAGAGGCAGTAAATGTATCAAATATACGTGGGCGTGGAACACGTTTCCATTGATTGACGATTAATCGCTTTGCCATTGTATTCGAAAAAGTGGATATTTTCCTCTCTTTTGAATTATCAAGATTTTAGATCAAGCTTGTGATTAGGTCACGACATAGAAAATACGTGTAATAAAATTATATAGGAGGCTGAAATATAGGAGATTCGATAATCTTTTCCACGCATGAACGAATCGATTCGAAGTTTCTCTGCTACGGTGTTTAGTAATAATTTCGATATACCCTATGTACCAATTATTTACAATTATTTTCAGGATTTTATTGCATCTAGTTTATTCGTAGTTTGTTCAATTGTACTGTTTCTTTTTTTTTTTTATTCGATATTTATGTAAATCAAAGGAATCAGTGTATCGATCACTGTTGATTTGTCGTTTTGCGAGTACTTCGCAATTTAATGTCTCGCACGTTTAAAGTGCAAGGGAGGCGTTCGTCCTGTTTCTTTTACGTCTGAGTGAACAATTCGGAGCTTAATTAACAAGTTATCGGGCCAATTATAAAAACGTACAATGGCCTAAAGAAGAGAGAGAGGGTCTAATTTGCCTGGCGATCTTTTAACGAACGATATGAATCGCGATGCTTCGTAAATAATTTATCTTATTTCCGTATTTTTATTCGCGTCGTGAATTTGAATGAAAGAAGAACTGTTGTATTTACTTTCTTTATTAGTAAGTGGCAATTTTATGAAATTTTGTCCTTTTATTTCTGTCCTTTCTTCACATTACAGTTTTTAATAAAAGAAAAATAATTATTGTATTAATTTTCTTTATTAGCAATTTTATGAAATTTTGCATGAAGTTAGCGAAACTTGATTTAATAATAAACAACTGTAACATTCTAATATTTTTGTCAACAGAAGAATAAACAGAAAATTAAAAATTAAAACTTTTTAATTATATCTTACTGGACGAAAGAGATTTGTTGAAATTAATACGAATTTGTATTCGTTCAAATCGAATTATTTATGAACTGAGAAATACACACGTAAGCCGAGACATTCTCATGGAACGATATATCTTTTCTTGCATTTTTAATCGCTGTCTAACACATATTTCGTGTCTCAGTATCGTGCTGCGTAAATCTGACAGACTATCGGGCTTCCTCTGCAAGAGTTTGACGTACAACGCTTCTGGAAAGAGTTTCAAATTTCTTACAGTTAGATTCGACAAAAACTGCAAAACAATACTTCTACATTTCGATATTTAAACGCAAATGCATCTTACGCTTTGCAAGGAGTAATCGATAAATCACTTTTTAACTGGAAAAATGATAAATCAAATGAATAATATTTTAACTGCAAAAATGATGAATGAAATCAATCATTTTTTAACAGCAGAAATGCTGAATCAAATCAATAATTTTTTAAGAGAAAAATGATAAATTATATCAATAATTTTTTAACAGCAAAAATGCTGAATCAAATCAATAATTTTTTAAGAGAAAAATGATAAATTATATCAATAATTTTTTAGCAGGAAAAATGACGAATCAAATCAATAATTTCTTAGTAAAGGAAATGATAAATCGAGTTGATAATTTTTTAACAGCAGAAATGCTGAATCAAATCAATAATTTTTTAAGAGAAAAATGATAAATTATATCAATAATTTTTTAACAGCAAAAATGCTGAATCAAATCAATAATTTTTTAATAAGGGAAATAATAAATGATAAACGTTTTACGTATGTGATAAATTTGTAAATTCACGTATTCATTTGCTATGTGATTTTCTACTTGCTATAGCACAATTAATATTTTGATTGTAGATAATTGGGCCATGCAGCCAAATGAAGAATCAAGTGGAACTGCTCGAAGAAGATTTGAGGGTATGCTTACCTTTTCATAATTTCATTCTAGTACTTATTGTGATAGGTACAATAAACTTTAGTAGATATATTTATTGTAATACAATAATTAATACTATCACTGATTAGAAGAAACAAAAGACATTTACTAACTGGATATGTTATCTGAAAACACTACTATATCAATATTTCATTGCACATTGCCCAATATTTACTTTTATTATCATATTACTATCATTATAATCGAGTCTGATAATCTCGTTAGTTCTTAGTTACTACTATTTCTATTTATTATTAATAATACATTTTTGTTATTATTACTTTTGGTCAATTTCGTATTACGAGAAAATATGAAGTATGCTTCAAGTAAAAGTTTTAAATGTAATTTTCACCATTGTTTCCATGAGATCGTATTATGTTAATAATGAGTGATCAAGATAATATTTAATATCAGTTAGTATAAATAAAAGGATACAATTAAGAATAATTAATAAATAAAGAAATATAAATGAAAAAGCAATAACTCAAACTAGACGAAAATAAAAAAGCGACAATTCTAAATATTCTCACGTAGCAAATGTTAATTTTTAGGGTCTTTGAGCAATTGTCCAAATGTACAATATGTTTAGCCACTTGCTGAAAGTTTCTATCGATTTTGTGAAGTGTCGGTCATTTACTAGAGATAAATTTCGAATTAAAAGTTCGCAAGTGTGTTCTTTGCTTCAGTTTGAGTTCAACAGTGCAATAACAAAGTATTGAAATTAACGCAATACAAAGCGAATATATCAGATAATCGAACGATTGCTATTGTTCAATGGTTGCAATGCTTGTTATACGAGCATAATTGAATCACAAAAGAATATGTTTTCACGGGCAACAGGTTTTTCCGAGACAGTATTGTGTTACGGAAAGTTGACCAGTGTTATCTTACCAATCAACGTGAAGAACAGATTTCCAGAATCTTTGGTCACTCAAGAATCTGAGAAAATAATTGATACATTGATATCTTGACGGTAACTGAAGAATGTTGAATGAGTAAATAATTCAAGATAAAATACCATTAAACTTAACAAAATGAAAAATATCTCATTAGATTGTTTACATTCTCGTGCTCGTTTCAACCGAACGCAAAATTTTTTAATTTTTGTTCAAAGTAAATGATTTAGATAAAACTTGGATTCTATAATCCTAGATATTGATTATCATATGCAAATTATTGAAATATTTCACGTTACGGAGAAAATGTACAAGAATATTCACAGAAATAGTGTAATATATAGATGAAAATAAAATAAACAACAGCTGTTTTTTTAAATAAATTTCAAAATTGAAGCTCGTCACAAAAGGTATTGTATGAGCTACAAATTGACAATGCATAAAGAACTATCTTTTAGAAAATGAATGGAAAGATTAATTCAGAAAGTGACTGCTTGTCGTTGATAATACAGCAGCCTGAGTGTTAATGTAACTTTTATTACCTTATGTAATATAACGACAATCATTTCCTTAGTACTTGCAATATCGCACTGGAGCAGCCAATCGAAAGTAATTAATCATTTTAAAGCAAATATTTTGAAATTTTTTAAATTTTTGTACATTTGATCGTATACTCCTGAAAATATTACCAATCGACAGGCGATATTTTGTCCACGGAAATTTTGTAAACAAATTTTTCAATTTTTATACTTTTCGTCATATGTTCATCATGTGCCACAATATTTTCTGTGACAAAGTCTAAGCTCGATTTGAAAATTAGAGTATTTTGGTAGTGCTTGGAAGTGCAATACTGGCTATATAAGATCAAGACATTAAAACTCTATGTATCGATTAATAATATCCTCATAATAGTATAAACACGTAATCAACGATCACTTTCAAAAATCCAAATATTAAAGTTCAAATACACACAAAGATTCAATCTCGTAAGTCTCTTCAACCCCTTAGCGCTCACATTCTTCCCAACTTGGTGCGCCAAAAACGATCAGCGTTATTTCATCTCTAATTACTTCCTGGGCGTATATAGAATTAAGTTTCTCATTATCCCTAATGCTGTAACTTACGTTTCTACCATAAATAAAAAAAAGCACCGCAATACAGAAAGTGAAAAAAAAATAATCACCCAAAATTGCACTTATTTGAGGATTAGTCGCGCACGTGTGAGACACGAGCGTAAAGGGGTTGAAAAAATGTTCAAACTTCAGAGGAACCGAATTTTTTCCATAGTAGTTAAATAACGCCTGGCTATAATACACCATTTCGAAAAAGAGAGGAAAAAAAAAGAGGGAAGAAGGGGCAAATTTTCGAACGAGGGATCACACCGAATCGTCGTTGCAATTTTGTACCAGGTAAACACGACCGATCCCGTGTTTGTCACATTCGAGGATTAGTTGCGAGCCAGCGGAATGTTTCACTTGGAAAGTTTACGCCCAACGGTAAGCCGATGGTCCCCGTTAACAAAGGTTAAGGATCGTTGTTTCAAACACATCGTTTCTCCGCGAATAATTGGATAAGCGTACAGAGGGAGAGGGAGAGAGAGAGAGAGAGAGAAGGCAGCGTGCGAAATCAGCGTAAATTAATCGAGCAGGCTGATCTCCGGTTACCGAAAAATCACGCTAATGAGTATGCAGGGCCGATTTAGAGAAGGGATTGAGAAAGCTCTCTGTAGTTACTTCAAACGTCGATATCGATCATAAATTGGAGGATGATACATGGGGACGTATCGATGACAACAATTACCGTTGTGCTACAAACAGATCGGTGCATTCGGACCGGCTATCGGGCTTAATTCGTGTAATTAGTGCTAATTAATACAGTGCACTCGAGTCTCGCGAAATCTCAGTATTGATCGGGGATTAAGAGATTTCGTAGATGCTGTTTAGCTCCTGAAGTTGTACAGGGTGGTCGAATAAGAATATTTCCGTTGTTTTTGCAGGTATGAAAAAATTTAATTAAGCAAAGTTGTTCGGTATAGTGGAGGCTGTGATAAAGCGATAATAAGTTTTCTGCAGCTGGTGGAGTTTCAGAGATTTCACGGTCATTTTCACTTTTTTGAATGAAATTATATGTTTTCTTATATACCGGTTGATGCAGCTCCACATTTTCCGTAAAAAATTATTGACCTGTGTACGTCGAAAAATTGTTAGTTTGGGAAATATTTTAACTTTGTAGAACCCTTTAAATCTTTTGTTTCCCATATTTTTGTGTTTATCAGCTGATAGAAAAATGAATGAAAATGTCGACCACCGGTATCAATGCGATGCTGTTGGAAGTGTTTTAACATTAACATAATCTTTTTTAAATGCTGAATTTATATTTTGAACAGTTTCTCCAATTTAAACTTGTATAAAAAAATCACGCGAATATCCTGATTATTCATCACGTCAGATACTAATTATGAATTTTTTTACTATTCAATACATTGCTACAGCAAATTCCTTCTTCTTGGCTATTGTGTACAAAAATTGATGATCGGACAAAATTTAATACATGGCACTCAGCCGCTAATTTGAACTGTTGAGAAAACCTAATACTTACAATTCATATTTGCTTGATATTTAACGATTTCTTTATAAGAAATTTTACTTAGCAATGTCTTATTTATTTTATTTTATTTATTATTTATTTTATTTATTTTATTTATTTCTTTTATTTATAGAGTCGCGTCAACTGCTGAAGTAATTAGCGACTATATCCATATTCAGTGGTGTTCCTTCTTTTTTATATTCTCTTTGCTATTTTTATTTCTCTGTAGAAACTGATTATATTAGGTCTATGCGAAAGTTTCCGTCGCGTTTCTGATTTAAGTTGACATTTATGCCAATACTACAGCTATTTCAACGTACTGAGTACGATATTAAAAAGTGTACAGTATTGATATTATATTATTACTATTTTTCGAATGACAAATTATAAATATGATCAAAAATAAGTACACATTTCCCAGAAAAATACAATGAGAACTTTTGCATAGACTTAGTATCTTTGCTGAAACAGTTTTCTCCTTTCTTCACTGTGTTTTGGACAATAAAGAATTATGTGGGTCATTGATAATCTCAGATTTCAGATCAATTTAGTGTGTCCTGATCTTGACCTGTTATAGTTTGCTCCTTACGGTTCAAATCTTGCTTGGTTTCTAAATCGTAAAAATTTAGATTTAGATAAATTCCGAAAAATTGAAAGTTAGAAAAAGTTTGCTCTACAATTTTTCCATAGGATGTTCCAATTTTCTCTGCTTAGTACCGAATAAAAGGTTCACTTCAAATTTAATAACAGAGCCGCATTTACACTTTTGGAGGCCTTAGACGCAACATCATTACCAGATCTCCAAAGAACAAGTCAATTTCAGTTAATCAAATTCACACACACTTTTCTTTAAGTTCATTGAAAATAAAAGTCGACATTTCCACAATAACTCGTTTCAAGAAAATGAAAATAACACAAGGTTTGAAGACGTGGCCCAACTTGCGCCTTCTGATAAATTCGGCTCGGTTCAATACTATTTCGCAATTAACAGCGAGTGAAAATCTCGTATGAGACGAAAAGTGGCACTGCAACACGAATGTTTGCCGCGATCCCAATATCGAGAGTAGCATGGTTCTTGCAAAATAATAGAAGAAACTTTTTTCATAAAACATCTATACTTCCTCGTACTTTCGTTCGAGTTATTTCTGTTTACGAAGAGCTTGTACAAGAAGTCCGCAAACGTCATTCGGCATCTTTTTCATTCTATTGGGAATGCTACGGTGAACTGTACATTGAAATTAAAGATACAACATTTTGCGCATATAAGGACAATTATTCGTCGCAGAATATTTCATACAATAACGAAGATCTTTTGGAAATATTTTTTTCTGTTATATTAACATTCGTTATTATTTCCTTGCCGCTTTACCTTTCACAGAAATTCACATGTATTTTATGGGCTCGATTGATATGCACGATGAATAACGAGTTCTTTTATTTCTTATTGAATTCTGTATACACACGACGCAGGGGTATGCTCGTATTAGCCTGTGACGTGAACAATTCACATTTCGCCGGCTTCCTGTGGTAGATATCGCAAAGAAATTCCTTAAAATGCATATTTTAAAGGTGATAATGCCTACTCGAGTTCTGTATATCAACTACAATTGGCCTAGGTATTAAGCGAACAGTAGAAATTTTATAAAGTAATTATTTTTTTAAGTTCAAAGTACGAGCAACAGTTTAGGTCTTTGTACGTATGTACGTATTTCAATTTCCGTTTCGGTATTCTTCTGAGAACGTTTATCTTTTCCTAACTCAAACTGATAAAATGACATTTGTGCTTCTTTGTATCCGTATATTTACCATTTTCCAATTACAAAGATTTGGTATAAACACAGTGAAATATGTTATTATTTTCATTTGCAACATCTGACGTAGTTCTGAAGGAAATTATTTCGTTTGTTTGCCAGATCATTCCTAACTCGTTCTCTAAAGGCGCGCATCCACCTTGAGAACGTTCATCAACTCCTTCTAAATTTCATTAACGTTGTAAATATAAATTTGTTCTGGGTGTTCTAATGTCATATACATGCTCTTTTTATGTGATTGTTCATAATTAACGGCAAAGTGACATTTGTGCTTCCTTACATCCAAACATTCACCACGGTCCAACGACAGAGACACTCTATATTTAATTTATTGACCGTCTGAGGATGCAAAACGCGTTAAAAATACTTTCAGTCTTTGCAAATTTCTATGCGATTGAATTAATTATATCAGTTTTACTCTCGTTTAATTTCTATACACAGTTACTCAGCTTCGTTCCATCGATTGACGTATTCGGCTAATTCTGTATCTCGAAAGGGAGTAACCCTCGCGTTACCTTATTGGAACTTTTCCATTGACCCCTTGTACCTTCAAGGGGGAACAACTTGTAGGGATGAGGCCCTTATTCTCGGCTTCGTTCGAATTTCGAGGTGACACAATCGACGACATATTATTTTTCTCCGATACTTTATCTTTCTTTCTCGTTCGCGTATTACCCTCGTAACGTTCTATAAAATTAACCGAAACGCGTCACCACTAATTCACGTCAAACTCACGAATCGACGAAAACGGAAGCGATTACGCAAACGAGGTGGGGAAAAAAAGGAGGGGAGGAAGAAAAAAGAGACGAAGGTGCAAAGTCACAAATTTGCTCCGTCGCGAGGTGCGCTCGAAAAAGAGAAAAAGAACTAACGTCCTGTTAATCTCTCCCGTTTAAGTCAATCACTGTCGTATCAAAGATGAGACGTGAAATTACAAGATATCGATGTCACTTCTTAGCGTATCAAATAATACGCAGCTCTCGAGCCGCTCGAATGACGGAATAGTTTCCAGGATTCAAACGATTATCACGGGTTTACACTGTAATCAACAATACAAAGTGCAAATGATTCTTTTAAAAACATTGTTCCCACGTAAACGAAGGTCAAAGATACTTCTGAAAATTGTGCATTTGCAATTTAAGTTATACTTTGGTTCATATATTTCTTCGCATATGGAGGAGATTTTCAAATCGAACGTGACGACGTTCCCCCTAATTAAACGGTCACAGTTGAATGAGCTCGCTTCTGAAACCAATTTTCAGCAATTCTGGCGAGGAGGTTGAGCGTGAACCTCATTGGTCTCCTCTTGAACCTTCCCAAGGGATTAGACCTGCGTACGATGGTCGCGATACCATGAACTCTGTGCAAACGCAAAGGTGTAGGGCGGTTTAGTCACACCCACTTACGCCTGTGACACGCGACCGCGTGGTCTATTTCCTCGTACCTGGATTTACCGCGAATTCACAGTGTCTATTCTTTCCTGATTTAAACTCGGTGCAGTAGTTGCGAGTGTGTAGAATCGCAGCTTAAGTCCAAAATAACTACAGAATCTTATAGAGTTAACACGAATTTCTGGTTTGTCTATCGTTCGCGAAAATATTCGGTGCAAAATGTATCGTTGCATAATAACGACCCAATATATCGATCAGTGTATCTAAACAGTAACTGGGCCGAGTTGTAACTCTGTTGTTATTGAAGATAGAAAAGAATCGTGGAGGAAAGTTTTGCGATGGTTTAACAAGCTGTATCATCCTGTAACGCGATTTTTTACGGAAGTGATTTAATTCCTTCTACGATTTTTGTTTTACATGAATCGATTCCTCGTGCTGTTCTGAACGAGAAGGTATTAGGGTGCAATCGTGAAGAACTCGATACTTTTCGAAATATTTACCTCTTTTTCCAGTGTTTACAGTAAACGTTCGAATGTTCCACCGTTGTATTCTAAACATTCTGTTGCAGGTTTCTCTCTACAATTTTTTCCGATCTTCAATAACAACCTAAACATTCACAACTCGGCCCGTGTAAACGTCTCCTTGAGACAAGACACTTATCGATGTCGTCGTAACAAAGATTACAAGTCGCTTTATGCATTAGTACAGATAAACACTTCGATAAAACATTTTCATAGGAAAAGATAGCGCTCGCGAATCGATGGTTGCCTTTGCAAAATTGTCTCTATTCCGACCGTTAGAGATAGCAACCTACTCCAGTAAACGGCGCGAGATAAGGCGAATTTCCGAAGGACAGAGTGACGAAGAGTAAAGAAAATCAACTTAAACGTACCAGTGTTATTGTCCCTGTTATTGGTGCGATCGCGAGACTTTAGCGGCGGTGAATCGAGTGATTCGCCTCCGTCCGATGGGAGAAGTGAAGGAGAACCGACGGTTGAAACCAGGGTACTACAATCGAGACGTTTATTCGACGAACGACTACTGTCGGTCCTTTTGAAGAACAGGGGGACACAGGAAAGTTGGCATAAACGCAGAAGCAAAGAACTGTTTTAGTCACTCCCACCTGCGCCGGTGGGCCAGGAGCACGTGGTCCGGCGGTGGTAATCCGTGCCGTGGCAGGATCCACCATCGGTGTTCTTCCACTTCCACCTCGGACTGATCCACCACCACCGCCACCCGCGCTCAGTGTTCGTTGGCCGTCTCGGGCGAAGAATGCGCGTGAGTTTGCAAAGTCGCTCGCTACCACCACTACAACCACCACCACAACCACTCGTAGGAAACAGTAGTGGCACGGTAAACGATCGCGAAGGTTGACGACGTCCGTCAGGTCCTCCTCGTGCATCATCCGGTTCCCCCGAGGTGGACGCGCCTCTTCTTTCTGTTAGCACGTGGTAGCATCGAAGGAACTCGCGATACTCGGGACGGTGATTTGCGAGCGGCACGACCTCGTCGTCGTCGAAGGGGCACCCTCGAAGCACGAGGGCATCGGCCGAGAGGAGGGAAGGCGAGAGGCCTTCTGCGCTCCTCGAGGATGTCGCCGCTTCCTCGTCGTCGGCGACGACGTGGATGTACGCGCTTCTCGGTAAGCTGGATTGCACCGTTCGTTACCAGATCGACGTATCTCGTTTAAATAGAAATTCACGGGAGAGAAGGCTCGGAGAGAAGCGAGGTTGCAACGTGCGAATATAAAGTGCTCTCCCTCCGGTAGTGTTTTGCCCATGGAAGAGATTTCACTGTGGTGTTGGTAACGCGACACGCTGCCGGCTTGGAATTTTTGCTACGTCGCGAACTTTCGACCGAGGTTCCTCGACGAAACAACGAAGGATCGGAAAACGCGTCTTTGCCTTATTTGCTTGCTGAGGGACGCGATTTTTCGAGGATGCACGATCCACTTGGGTTATATGTAATGTACCTTTGCTGGGATTCACCGGAAGTGCTATTGCAAATGTAGTGTTTCTCGAATGATGAAAACGATTCGATGCTCTGGTGAATGTTCTTGGTGGAATGACATGTGTCAGTGAAAATGTGCACCGTCTTTCGAGGATGCTCTGATCTTCGCGTAGAATTAACGCGCGTCAACGAACTGCGTGCCTCTGGAATCTTGCATCGCGCATTCAAGGTATCTTTCTACTTTCCTCATTAACATCATCTTTTACCGTGAAAACGATCTTGATCATGTCGCGAATACCTTTCTTACGCGAGCCTTTGTCGCTAACACGTGTAACCAGCTGATCGAACATCTACAGTTCGTAGAAGCGATAGTTTTCTCTTCTCTTCGATAAGATATAGGTAACGCAATATCAAACACTTTCTCCCTTTTTCCCCCCCGTCTTTTTCTTGTCGAGTCTTGATCATACGTCATGTAAAAATCTGTGCTTTACTCGCGCTCTAGGTGAACGCTTCTGTTTGTAGCGTAAGGTGTTCGTTTTATCCTGTTCTCGTTTGTCGGATTCGCGTTTGATAACTCTCTTCGACGATCATAACAGTATTCTTTGATTGTTCTCTTCTGGTTTGATATGGATTAACATTATCTTCTTATCTTGGTCTGTCACACTTTGGATATCACGGGTAGCGCCCTTTTTCCGAAGCTTTCAAGGCGAATTCCGTTCAATCGCGTTTTATAATTGCACGCTTGCTACACGTTTGCACTTAGGAGGGAAGGTGCAACAGTTTCCAAGTATGTGACTGGTAGAGTTTGGTGAATTGAAGCAACTTCAATTTCAATAGACGACATTTGTGACCGTAATTAGAAAATCTGTCGCTTTAGATAAGATTATCCTGTTTCTACTTTTATTTCCTTTTTCTATTGTTCAATTTTTTCTTTAAATATTCGAAAAATCTTCCGCAAAATGTAATTACGCTTGGACAAATGACACTTGCAGCGATATCTAATTTTTTTTATTTCTGTGCTTGACAAGTTGATCATGCGATGATAGTGGACACGTAGGCTGGAAGATCACAGCGTAAAAAGTGCTTAAATTCGATTAAGGGCTGAAGATCTGTTTACAATTCCAATATTTCTCTCTTACTGTTTCTAGTTTTGTGTTAGATTATACAGTGGTGATCGCGTACTTAAAACAGCCATTATTTGAAAAATGAACATGGTTGATGTATCGAACATTATTTCTCATGTAATGAACTTATAAATAATGCATCTTGGATATTGCATAACACAAGACAAGTATTTCCTTCCTTTGGATTAATGAATTACGAATACTTTTAACATTTGTTAGGTCATGTCACTGTAATAGTGAAGAACTACTTAAGACCGTGTGAAATTGTCTTCGTTAATACAATTTACATTAATTAAGTAAATTGTACAGTGATAATGTATGAAGAGGAGAAGTAATATGACATTAATGTCGCGTTGCTCTTCCCTTCTGCCGAATAATTTCTTCACAATGACGGTGCAGTGAGTTAGTTGAATACCAAGAAAGCTTGACTCGAATTTTAGTTCATCCTTCTTCGATAATGGCATAAGGTTCGTTTGAATTATTTGGTTTTTAGTGTTCAATATATTTTTCAATCGGAACACCTCATCGTAACATAATAACATCTCAATCACATCGAGAAGGCCATGGAAAAATGTTTACATTTCGTTCATTTAAGAGTTGTTTTCAGCTTGTAACATCCACTTGCCTGGCATTTGATCATTTGTAAATGATAACAGAATAGGACTAAAACCTTGTAATGTCATTGCAAACGTTTATCGAATCATGTTTTTATACGTTTCAATGAAAATTCTTCATTAACACGTCGTCAGATGTAGATCTTCCTTTCAAAATTCATTCCATTAAATTTAGATTCATATACACAACTTGTGACAATTCTGTCGAAGTCCAGTAAGGAACGATGTTCTTTCGCGATTTCAAACTTAATTTTCTATGTTCAGAAATAAGCGGTTCTTTAATTAAATTTATTTAATCTTCTTCATACTGCTTGAACACTAATTTTATTAGAAATTTCTGCACTAACTCTATGTTTATCGCAATTCCAAGTGTCCGTATTTACGGATACTCGAATTTTAAGTATACCAGAACTCGGATAACTACTCAATTTAAACCCAAGTAACCGAGTATTCGGGTACTCGCGTAATTTCAGTGTCGAACAGTCTCCTAAACGTTCTAGCTTTCGCATTTTTTAATTTCAACCCTTTACCTAAGCTTGCTTTCTTCAATCTACATCCGGATAAGCAAAATACCAAATTCGAAAATACCAAATTGACACCAAGTTCGGATTACAATGAGTATTTCGAGTGCTCTGATATTAAGATAATAAGAGTATTGAGATAATTCAGAGAACTCTACTTTGTATTGATAAATAACCGATCGGTCTTAAGCAGTTGTCCACCGTTGTAATGATATAGAAATTTTGGTCAAACAGGATAAGTACTTACGCTAATATATTCCACATTACTGACCTTTGCTTACGGTTCTTATAGTACAAATCAATTTCATTTCTTTCACGCTGTTTCACCTGAGATTCTAAATACAGTAGATTGTCACTGTATTGATTGTTCTAGTACAGTAGAATGTCAGTCCGCAAGGAACCTAAACCTGACACTTGTAGAGTCGGGGACTACGTTTTTGAGCCTCGCGCCCGCCTTTGTAGTTTGCCGAACGTAGACAAGGACAGCGAATAAAAGATAACGATGAAACGTGAGTCGAGGCAACCAAACGATTTAAATACCAACTTTTTTAATTTTACGTTTTTTTATCCCGAAATTTTTCTTAACATATTGATGAGATTTTTCTGATGAAAATGACATCAAACACGACATAATTTAAACAACATTTACTTGTTAACACGTTCACTGCCACGCCAGATATTTCACTGTATTGAGATAAAGCAGACGCCCTGTATTACATTCCATAGAGTCGGCCTACCGTTTGACTGCCAGTTGGAGAATTGGCCTGCCGTTTGACTGACACTTGTAGAATCGGCCCTACATTTTTTTTTTACGTGGAGGTAGGCCGACATTAAATAAAATTAAAGAAATTATATTTTTCTATTATGAATTGTCGAGCCGTGAAATCTCGCGTGTAGCATTACACGCTTGACTGACAGCGAGAGAGATAACATAGGCGCAGCAGTGACGCAGCCTAGGCGTAGGACCATCTATACTGACACTTGTAGAATCCAAACTGACTAACACTTGTAGAGAATTTACTGTAGTCTTTTGCCCGCCCACCACAAATATTATGCAATACCTAACGTGCATTACTTACGAGTTTATTAAATGAAAACTGAACCTCACGATATATTTATTACATTTATTTCCTAAACTATGAAGCAGTCTTAAATAGCTTACTTGCATCACTGTACATATTCATTTGGTATTATAATAATTCGCAAATTGCTAAAGATTGCAGTACATAACGTTCGCGCGTTTTTCTCAAGGTGAATCGTGAAGTAACTTAATCTCCCAACCCATTATTTATCAACATTATCTTCATAATACATGGATATAGTTTGTTAAACTTTTACCAGATAGCAGAACGTTATCGACGATAATTTATCACACGTAAGAAGCAAAGCTAACGTTACTAACGTAAAAAAGGAAACAAATTACCAGTCGCTTATTTTCTAAAATAATTTCACATTCATCGCACAACGCAACGGCACGAAGTGACGTAATTTACAATTACCGATACACGAAAATCAAAATACACGATTACGTTACTCAATTTGCAACACATTAGCCACCTATTAAACGATGAACGCTTACGGATTGCACACTGGTGATTTATCCGAAGAAAAGACACCTGATATGTATATCATTAAATGCAAGATCATAAATTAGTTTAAACGAACCGCTGTCATTCTCTCGTCTAATGATCAAACGCTTCGTCCATTATCGATTTTACTTGTAATTACGTAAATCTCTGCCGGTAGAGGCGCGTGTAAGAGGATGAAAGAGTCATTGCTTCCTAATGTCTTTTACGCAAGAGAAAAAGTCAGTGAAATGTTTCTAAATGGCGCGACTAGCTATTACAAAATTGTGATCGGTACCGTTCCACTATCGCCGCCGGATGATAGTCATTAGTATTGCAATTTTACCGCTTTATTGCCCCTCCCGAATCGCTGAATGAATTTTACGCGAAATGGACTAATTGTGCAAGCACCACCTAACGATCTTGCATCCGCATACCGACCGAGTAGAATATCTCACTTGCGATAGTTTCCTTCGGTGAATGAGTTTTTACATCAACGACTTTAGAAAGAATTTTCGAGTATTATTAGTTGGATGAAAGTTGATAAATGTTTGATGGTATTGTAGAAATTACGAATGTTTGCAGAAGATTATTCTTTTATCACGAATAAGTGAGCATTGCTTGAATTTTGTCTAAAATAACAGGTAAAACTGTTTTCTCTCATCAAGACGAGAGAAAATTATTGTATTTTCGAGAAATAATTGTACTACTTGATTCTGATAACAATTGCTGTGCAGTGAATATTTTCAGCGGTGTTTAATTTGATATCAAAGATACTTTTTCAGTCGAGTGTAATCGGTTTGTTGGCAATTGCTAGGAATAGTAGCAAGTGATCGTGATTCTTCTTACGCGACCAACTTTCGTAATCGTTTTATTGCCTCTCAATACTATTATACATTATTTTTTGTTACGTAATTAAAATGTTGCTTTACTTGTATGGAAATTTTCATGGCTTCTTAACGTGTTTTCATTTACGTAAGTTTTGTACGCCACGAATTTCAAGTATTTTCCGACATTCCTTCAGAGTTGTTATAATTCTTTAGTAGAATTTGCGTCAGACATAAAAGCATACATAAATTCTTTATAAAATTGAAAATTAAAGGTTCATTATCTATTCCGAAAATAATGTATTAGATTGGTGTAAATGAAATGTCTGAAATTTCGTTTGATCGTGAATTTTTATAGACAACAGTGAAGCAGAAGGAATTTTCTGTGTTACACGAGTACTGAATATTGAAACTAATTCATAATTATTATCTGACGTGATGAATAATTTTTTTAACATAAACTACATTTGAAAGAACTGCGATGAAAACTGCTGAAAATATAAATTTAGCACTTGGATAAAGCTACGTAAATTTTAGGACACTTCAATGTCGGTGTGCAAAATTCAAAACTGGTGTCTCTTCGTTGGAAAATGAGCCAAGAGAAAAGCCAGATAGAGTTTTCGATGATAACGTTTTAACGCTGTGAAGAATGTAAAAGTTCACTTTCTTTCACCAACGAACTACCATTTTTCTAAACACCTGAACAATTGTTTCAACAAATAAATTATCCCGAAATGAAGACACTGCGAAAGCAGCATTCAAAGAATCTTTTGAAGCTATTTAATGGAAACTTTTGATTAAATTCATTATCTTTCGAAGAAACAAGCTGTATCTAAAGTTTGATTTAAAAATAAACGACATTTCATATGCACCAACCTGATAATTTGTAAACAGAAAATTAAAAGGACACTCGCGTTCACAACTTGAACAATATTAGTCCTCTCCTTTATTCTCGGTATATTACATCCATTCAACGTCCATTCATATTACACACCACCTCGAACTTTCATTCAGAGTAAGTTCTATGAGACGTGTTTCAAAACACCTAATATAAGAAACGATCCTACTTCATCAAATTGAATGCAACGAAAGTGCTATTAATTAGGAAAGGGTTACGTCATTTCGTATCACCGGGAGATCCTCTATGAAGGGTCAGCGAGCTCTTGCAACAACCGTCGCTCACACTTACCGCGCGCACACCACGTCGAAATGTCATAAAAGTATGAAATTGTCTGTCAGTCGTGGAGGTGCAATTAATGTGCGGTCGAAGGCGTACAATTTATCGCGGACCGTGTATCCGCGGTCCCCCGATTCTTCAGAAATTTATTAGCCGTCTACCATCGCGCTAATGATACCGATCCTCGTTGACTTTGCACGCTCGCGAAACA
Organism: Habropoda laboriosa; assembly: GCF_001263275.1. Taxonomy (NCBI): domain Eukaryota; kingdom Metazoa; phylum Arthropoda; class Insecta; order Hymenoptera; family Apidae; genus Habropoda; species Habropoda laboriosa. The sequence continues at coordinate 1,293,746 of NW_017100331.1, read as the reverse complement.
CTGTTTCCAGAGACGTTTAATTACCTCGTTTAAAAAAAAAATTTTCGAGTTCGATTAAACGAGCGTTTACCACCTGTTGGTCGCGGTACAATCGAAAGTAAATAATTGTCAGGTCCTTGCAAATCTCTCCGAGGTGAGATAGATATACGTACACTAGACACGAGTAAAATATCGATTGACAATCTAATCATCTCGTTCGTTAAAATTGGTAATAGCTTACTTTGCGTCCTGAAAGTATCACACAATCTTATTATTCACAGCTGAAAAATGCTTCCTTTTTTTAGGGTTTTCTTCTTCGTGTTCATCTGATATCACAGACATTACGTCACTATAAGTATCGCTTGAGAAATCGAAAAATCGAGAGCGCGCGTATTCTTCACACTTACGTGATATATAGGTTGTTTCGTGTCAGAGATGATTATAGTTATTGCAACGATGGCGCGGAATATTCGTCGGATGGTCTGTTTTCGCTATTCATCGTGTCACAGTGTGATGTAGGTCCACTTCTCTGTTTCCTCTGTTTGTCAATGTCAGACGGAACTGACATTCTCCAATGCGCGAAAAAGTAGGTTAATTATTCCTGAAAAATACTAATAGATCGGCGCTTATTTTTCAAGGAACAATGGAATCGATGCTTCGGCGTTCGAATGAGGGAACGTTGTATGCAGCCATTCAGCTACAAACTGGCCGATATTTTCGTTCTCCCTATAATTAGTTTTACGTAATTGAGAGATCGTCAAGGTATCGAAACAACATTTGCACCTTTCGTTGTTAATAAAATACACGACGACACGATTTAGTCTTGAATTTAACGGATCTCAGCTAACGCGTTTCGTTGCTTACGTTCTTCGTGTTTTTTGGGTATTTCATTCTTTATCGTGTAATAATAACAATTCGTGCCATCTTCGACCGACTTTTCAGTCAAATAATAATCGTAAATGTATGTAAATATGCCTGTTAATCAACCTAGACAATGCTTGATTTATTTAACCCTTCGTTGCTAATAGAGAGACATGCTGTTGTAGTAATATTTTTTATTTGTAGGACGGTACGATGAAATTATTTAATTTTATTATGATATGTATTATGTAGCAACTTTGCAGTAGCCTTTATGATTTCTTCGACCCAATTCCTGATTCTGAGACAAAATCAACGTTCAACACGAACAGCACAACAATGGTTCGCACTTTTTCTCAAAATTTTCAAAATATTAGGTCATCCTGTAAACTCCCGCGCTTTTAAGCTGTTCATTTAAATTAAACATTTTTATGTAAATAATTTCCATAATGTTCGATACACTTTTATCAGCGTATCACAGGAGAGTTAATTCTGCGTATATGATAAAAATTCGTATCTCTGAGAGAAAGAAACTGATGAAAGGCGTTTTCAATGTCCTCCTGTTTCTTAAATCCTTTTTGTGCAAGAAATTTATCCAGTGAGTGGAAATTGATGCCATTTTTGTTCAGTTATGCTTGCCAAGTGCGATCTGGCGTTGTCATGCTAAAGGTTAGGGCCTTTTCTGTTGACCAGGGTTGGTTGCTGTATCTTCAGTTTTTCGTGGACGATCTCCAATTCGTTACTGTATGATTCTACAGTGATGGTGGTACCTGGTCTTAGGATACGTGTCCACCTGAGAGTCTTTTACGATAGCTGCTTTCGAGAATACTCTCAAATTGTGTGTCCATTTCTCTGTCAGCACTCTCAGTGCCGTGCACACTGAGTACTCTCGAATTTGCGTCTTTCGTTCTCTTAGAGATTCAGCGCTCGAGATTTAGGGCAAAAGTGTATCGAACGTTATGGAAATTATTTGAAACAAAAATGTTCAATTTCGCTAGACTTGTGTTTTCCCAAAATGAACGGCTGAAAACCGCGGGAACTTTCAGGATGACCTAATAGAACGGGATTTGATTGCATCGAAATAGAATCAAGGACAAAAAATATAAGAAAGATAATCGTGAAGAATTTGAATTTTGTTTTAAAGAAATTCTTAATTCATTTTGAGTAGCGTTGATTAGTCGTAATACAGTAGTATTACAGAATTCGCTAGTTGTACATTTCACAGTATAACATGCTACATTAACACGGTTGATTTTGACGTAACCGCATGCGATAAGTTTGACAATTCCACGAGTCCAGGAGGCATTTATTATGATTCGATGAAAACCGATGGGTTATTTAAGTATGGGGTCAGCGATTTAGAAAGTCGCGTTTTGCATCGACAGGGGCCGCAATGAATGATTGCACGCCAGCTTATGTAATTACGCTGGCTAGATTCTTATCAAGTTTCGCAATACGTAAAATCTTAGCCGGGTATCGTTCGGTGCATGCAGATTCCAGAAAAGAAAAAAGCTCGATATGTAATCTGTGCCAAGTTCCCGTTGATTAAAAGCATTCGGTATTTCTCCTCGTAATGTACGGATTATCGTTCGGATTATTCTTTCAATTTCCACGTTTCATCGACGTAACACAAATCGATCCGACAAAATTTTCAAACCTACCTGAACAATCGTCGATAAGCGAGAAAATCGTTTTCATCGAAATCAAGTAAACAGAGAAGCAAAACACAAACCAGAGGATCGAGCTTGAATATACCTTATTTCAAATAAGGCGAAGGTTTCGAAGGCGCTCGATCAAAGAAGTCCAGATGCGTTTCCTTCACGTGAAACACCCGCGTTTCGTCCTGATCCGTTCGCACTTTGCAACCAGCTTGTGACGCGGCCGAAGTCGAGGTCCGGATAAAAGAAAACGCCGCTTTGTGCATTCTCAGACGAGGGTGGATTACTGCCAGATAGCGGTGGTGTCGTGAAGAATGATGTTGTGGTCGGCGATGGCACCGGCGTGAATACCTGCGGCCTCCGTCAACATCAGCAGCAACAGCAGCATTCTCAACGTCATCGTTATCGTGAAGAACAGTCGCAGCTCCAGCCGCATTATCAACAGCGTCAGGAGGAAGAGCTCGAGGATTTCCTGTGCTTTCGCGGACCACCGGAACAGGAGATGGTGGCCCAAGAAATGGCACATAGTTACACGCAGCTCCTCCATCCAGGTCAGGAGCCGCAGGAATTCATCTCGTTGGAGGAGCTTCAGCCGCGTATCCATCAGGAGCATCATGTTCACGATAATCACAGTCAGGTCGTTTCAACGATGTCGCCGACCGGTGCTCAACTCTATCAGCATCATCATCAACAGCAGCAACAGCGGAGTTACTATAATCTCTCGGCTGTTCAAGAGTAAGTTGATAAAACTAACCATGCGTTGTTGTCATGTTTAAATAGTTGTCGTTTTGTGCCCCCATTTTTCATTGATCGTGCGATCTCTTGGATCGTTCGCCGAGAAGCAATTTACGAGCTTTCTTTCGTTTTAGATCATTTCGCGCGAGATATACGGTCGATTTTTAAGAGTACCATCGGAACTCTTTCTTCGGATTAACGGGACAGATATTGAAAAAGTTTTTTCTGATAGATTTTCACAGATAGTCGTGAGTTACTATCGCCGTTTCTTATTTTTCTTTCTGATCAAGCGTGAATGTTCGGTTAAGTTGCTTTTTTCCCTTTCGTTATTGTCCCGTTGGTCGTGATTTTTGCGCAATTTATACGCTGGTAGCGAAGTCTCTAATCAGTAAGCGATGAGTTAATGGTGCAAATTCTATGGGAATCGGTTTCAGGATTATGACATAACTCGATGTATCTACGAGATAATAAGACGATTACTCGTGTTATTGGCTAGCCTTGAATTAGCACGTGACCTCATTAATCGTTGTGCGATTCCTGATGCTCGCAATTTCCATTGGACATCGCTGCTCTAGGACATGCGCTTCAATCCGCCTTTGTATGTAATTATCACTAACTGTGTTTGCTTGGAAAAAGTATTTTGCATGTTCTTTATTAGAAATTAGTCGATCGTTTCACCTGTACATACCGTAACTAGCATGTAGAACGCAATTTTTCCCTGTTTTGCCAACACGTTCATTGATCTGATCGTTTTTCCCCTATTGAAAGGAGTATTCGGTTTTAGACGGCCGATTTTTCAGCCGATCTCAAGATTTCTTTTCTAGGCGACAAGAAAAGTTACAATATTGGTGCTTTGTGTATACCTATATCCATCTTTTGGCTGTTTAAAGTCATTAATAAAAACTTTAAATGTTTACAACGTTCAGCTGACTCATTCAGCTGATTCAGCTTATCCTTGCTGACTTGTCCCATGGCTAGCGACTTTCCTATTGGTCAGAAAAAATGGAACCAAACGTTGTTTTAGTCCTCAAGAATGCCACTATCGCCCCAATCACGATCATAAATTTCAAAAATTTTTCTACGAAATGACAATGGGTTGAATTGAAAAATTCCCTTTTTCCCTGCGGTTTTCGTAAATTTTGGGTGGCAAGAAAAGTTTTCAAAATACTGGCCTGATTTTTGTTAGGGCGATAGCGATAGGTGTTCCTAGTATGCAGTATAAAGGGGAAAGCAATCGGTGCAATAGTTTCCGGGGAAACCTCGGGAGAGCCTTGGAAAACTTGGTTTCGAGAAGACCACGTTTAAAGATTTTCGAAGATCTGCATTAGAATTCTACAATTTATCCAATTTCGAAAAATGGCACGACAGACGTATTCTCCAAGCTATAAGGATTGCATAAATATTAGGTCATCCCATAAGATCGTGTCGCATTATATAATTTAAATCAATATTTCCACCGTACCTTTACATTAAAAAACAAAAAATCTATAGTATTTCCTTGGATTTTCATTACAATACTTTTCGCTTTCGTCACGAACTTATGAGATGACCCCGAAAACCGGAATACTTCAGAAGAATCATTCGATAATTCCTGTATCGATACTTGATGTGTATTTTTAAAACCCGACCGATTGTATGCAACAATGAAAGAATCCATGGGAACATTCGGACACTTAACAGCATTGATTGTGTGAAATACGAGGCTGAACAAAGGGATCTTGAAGAAGGAGTGTTCTTTTATAGTTAGCAACCGAGATTAAACTCGCAGCGGACGGCGCCACTTTTCACAGAATACCATTCATGAATAATATTGAACACGAGACAGTGTTATCGCCGTTATCATTCACAGAGGAACGTCCACTGTTTCTCTCAGTGAACTTCGCTACTACTTGCGAGATCCGATTTCTCAACTTACAGAAATCGAAAATGACCGGTACTTCTTGATTTTTCTTCGTTGTATCGTCTTCTTCTTTCAAGATGCATCTTGGAAGATTTTCGCGAATCGATTTTTTTTTTTGCTTTCTCGTAAAAATTGTTTTAGTTCTATTAATTATCGTTGTTAATCGTTAATTAAGAGACTCTATGTA
>NW_017100331.1:1281876-1288066 GCF_001263275.1 Habropoda laboriosa | reverse complement strand
GTAGCCACACCTGTGTGGCAACAGAAGCAATTGAGAAAGACCGCGAATGGAATTCGTGCTTGAGACCATTATCCACAATTTATTGGATTGCTACGTTGTGATAAATCAACACTTTTAATTGGCAATCTTGTTGATAGTTTTCGATGTAATAAGCAACAATCTTCGCCACATTTTTCAGATTAATTGTGCCGGGGTGGTTATGAAAGTGGCCTAAGTCATATATCTCTTGTTTCGAGATATTTAGAATTTTCCCTTTGGGCGTTTTTAAAAATATTTTTTCATTGTGTAATGAAACATTTTGTAAAATACTTGCTCTTGCAATATAAATATTTTCGACGCAATATAAATTTCAATTTTTTTTTCAATCTTTTACTTCGATCACTTTGGGTAAATGGCTGACGTTTAGGTGCCTAGTCAGAAAAGAAATCATAGGTTAAGGGGTTAAACAATCACAGAATATCACTAAAAATTGTTTCTGAATCGACCAACTTGATCACAACTGTACCCAGTGAAGCTGATCGATAAAATTATGAATTCTTGATCAATCAACGCACGGAACTCGGTTAAAAATCGGCGAAAAGATCCGATCGATCAAGCGAGAGATAGCAGCGTTGGTGTTTCTAGATCGTTTTGCGTCTTTTACCAAAGTCGCGTAAGAACAGATTAAACGAGCTTTTCTACGCCACGAGTTATCGAATGTTCTTCTAATAATTGCCGTTTGTATACATATATCCGCTTCCAAGTTTAGCAGTTGCGCGCAGGAGAGAACTTTCAGAGAAACATGGCGCAACCGAACTCACGCTGAACTACGGGGTTCACTTTCTATTCTTTCTCTCGCTTCTTATCCGTTCACGAGCCGCGTGAACCGATTTATACGTGAAACTTCTTGCACAACCGCGAGACTTTATCATTGCACCGAATATCTACGGTCAAACAAGGCTTTCACCATCGATCGATAACCGATCGATGCGGATTCGAATTTTTTTTTCGTTTCTTTCGCATTCTTCTTCGATAAAGGGGACATGTCGTGCTGCATAATCTTCGAGTTTGACCTCGCGCAATTAGTCATCGGAATGGATGATAATCATGCGATATTAAAGCGAAGATCAAACAGTCCTGTAGTGCAAGGTTCAGATACCGCTGACAGGTAAATGCCACGGATTGCAAATGAGGAGGCAGATGCAACTTCGTTTTTTCTTCCTTTTATGCTTCTTTTTTATGTCGCAATCGCTCAGGTTGCGCATGATTTGTGGAAATATGGTGATGTCGGTGAAATGCAGTTGAAAAAGATTGTTGCGATTAATGAAAGAAAGAAGAGTTTCGTAATGAGTAACATTGTGCCGTAAAGAAATAAACGATTTTGCAGGTATTTAGGTATTGTGTATACGAAATGTGGTTTTTTTTTTTAATGAAATTTTAGGTACATGTGCTTAATCAAAATAATTTCCACACGATTTCGTACACTTTTTGCAACAATTAAGTAGCTTCGTTATTCCAAAATTCTTTGAATGTTATCTTTACGGTCTTCATTTCGGAGTAATTTATTTGTTAGAAAATTGTTCAGGTGTTTGAAGAAGTGGTAGTCTGTTGAGGAGAAGTTTAGCGAATGGGGGAGGATTTGACAAAATTTCGTATAATTTTTCCTAGCCTTCCTCTTGGCTCATTTTCCAATAGAAAGTCACGAATTTTGAAGTTTGCACACCAACGTCGAAGTGTCATAACATTCACACAACCTTCCTCCAATGTTAAATTTATATTTTCACCAGTTTTTACCGCAATTTTTTCAAGCTTTAACTTATATAAAAAAATTATGCCAACATCTTGATTATTCATCACGTCATATAATAATTATGAATTTTTTTACTATTCAATATTCGATTAATAGCGCAAATTCCTTCTTCTTGACTATTGTATATAAAAATTCGTGATCAGGCAAAATTTATTAAATACAATTAAAAAATACATATACAATACATTAAATACAAAAAAATGTAGGGCCGATTCCACAAGTGTCAGTAAAATATAGGGTCGGTTTTACAAGTGTCAGTAAAATGTAGGGCCGATTCCACAAGTGTCGGTAAAATGTAGGGCCGATTCCACAAGTGTCGGTAAAATGTAGGGCCGATTCTACAAGTGTCGGTAAAATGTAGGGCCGATTCTACAAGTGTCATTAAAATGTAGGGCCGATTCCACAAGTGTCATTAAAATGTAGGGCCGATTCCACAAGTGTCGGTAAAATGTAGGGCCGATTCTACAAGTGTCATTAAAATGTAGGGCCGATTCCACAAGTGTCGGTAAAATGTAGGGCCGATTCCACAAGTGTCGGTAAAATGTAGGGCCGATTCTACAAGTGTCGGTAAAATGTAGGGCCGATTCCACAAGTGTCAGTAAAATGTAGGGCCGATTCCACAAGTGTCATTAAAATGTAGGGCCGATTCCACAAGTGTCGGTAAAATGTAGGGCCGATTCCACAAGTGTCAATCTCAGCTGTTGAAAAAATGTGCACCAACGTAATAAAAGAAGTTAAAATCGAAAAGTAGCATCAATCAAATACCTCAAAATTTTTCGGTCAGTTAATAAATAATTCTGCACAATTTTTAATAAATAAATAAATATGCTTTTTATAATTGTAACACATTCTACAGTCATTATTTCTTTTTATTTCTGGTTCTAAACCTTGATTCAATGTAGTCACACGTAATTATGCAAGTTCTAAAAGATATTACGTAAAATTAGCGGATTCGAGCAGGATCGCGTAAAATTGGCGAGTTCAAGTTTTTCATTACATACATGCGATACTAATTGACTCGGCAAGATTATTAAAGACTTCGTCAAACTGTATGACATAATTGCCTTACTTCAGATTTAATAAGCTACATGCGCCATTGATTATTCGTATTAGAAAAATTTAATTGCACGATAAAAATAAAAATAATACTATCCAAACAGTAATCCTTACACGATTTACAATACTTTAAATTTAACAGGTTACATACGCGATTTATTGTTTATATTATAACAATCTTATTTCACAATAAAAATGAAAATAAAATTTGAATAATAAATATAAAATTCTAAAATAGAATTTTCCTAAAAATAAGTGTACTTTTATCATACCTTACTAATTTAATTTCTGCAAATATACACTACCGGCCAAAAGTTTGGAATCATTGAGCATTGCAATTTACACAAAAATTTCCAGAAAACAGTCAGCGACTTTGAGAATTTTTTATCGTTCGAATCAATTGATATGAGATAAATTGATAAATGTAGAATTGAGATAAACTTGAAATCTATGAAAAATTAGCAGCAGATTTAATATTGATGAAAAGTGGGAGGTGATTCGAAACTTTTGGCCGGTAGTGTACATGTATCTATATATTGAAAATAGCTGCTTATAAATAATCGACTGGACGTTACTTATTAACGATAAATACCAGAACACGTGTGTTAATACATAAATTCAGAGGTTGAAGTAAAATTGACCGGTAGAAGAATAATAAATTGATCGAGTATCACAGAGTACATCGATACCGTGTAAAGTTGACGACCAGGAAAAACATGGATGAAATACATACCTCCGTGTTACAGTCTTCCCGCAATCTTTGCAAAGTTATGTAACATGACTCGTACGTGCACATTTCTTAATCCGCGATGACGTACAAGAGATATAGCCGGTTGAATATTCTCCCAATAGGAATTAGAGATTACGATGAATCGATATCGTATACTGTAACCATGGGAAGGTAACTCTTTACCTTCACAGATCATTTTTTAAGTACAATATCAGAAAAGTTGCGAATGTGCAAAATTTCACTTTTTGGGTAAAAAAGTGGGTTAAGTGTGACTAAAGGAGGAGGGGACGATAAAAAATTATTTCATAGTTAAATTTGAGGCTGAAAGAAAGATTAATATTTGCAAATAATACCGTATGGAGTCACTCTGGAATTTCCAAAGGAAATCGAAATCTGGGAAAAAATGTAATCACCGAAAGAAGACGGAACACCAAATAGATTTAAGTCCATTTGTAAAATTCACGTATAAAAAAATTATTTGCAAGAAAATTTCGAATACTTTGATCTCCAGAATTATTCGATTACATTCTGTATTTAGTTGTGAATTTTTGTAATTTATCGAATAAGGAGGACGATGTGTTACAGTAAAATTGCAAATTTTTTGCAACGCTTAAAGAGCAAACTTAGAGTAAAATTTCATGCATCACAAGAAAGTTCGGCAAAAATCCTAGCGATAAATTGTTACAGCGAAAATTACTGTAAATTCTTATTTGTATTATTATTTAACATTGCAGTATCAAGTTTTTGTCGTAAAAAGGGATTTTGGGATACTTGCAATTGTGATTTTAAATAAACGAAAAATGTGATAAATAAATAAGTGAAGTATGCAAGGTTTTGCAATTAGTGTTTTGAGTAGAGAATTTTCTTTTCTTTTCTTTTGAGTAGAGAATTCAATTTGCTCTCCAGTGAGAATTTACTGTACGTCATTGTACATTTGCAACACTAAAATGTAATTAATGCAAATACGTTCAGACTAGAGTGAAATAATTCAATTAAAGTACAGTAATATAAATACTCAAGTAAATACTCAAATAAAATAATGTAAATACTTAAAACTTAAAGAAATTCTTGTGCTTATTATCTGTCACAAATCTGCCTTATTTATCTGAAATTTTTTAAATTTATCATCTGCTACGGAATAACAATAAACATATGATTTAACTGCAGTAGTGCGTGCAACAGTGAATCATAGATATTTATTCAGATTAGACTGGTATCTTGTTTAATTGAAAAAAAAGTTCCTACCATTCTGGTCATCAAGTAGAATAGCAATCTTTAATCGCGCAAACGTCGAACTTGTAGAAGCATCCGTCTGTAAATTTTACCATCGTGCAAAGGCGCATAATGTGATACCAGGAACGTCGCGTGCACTGTGGTATCTATGAATAAATAGAATTACGCTAATCGTGTAGGTTACATCATAATATACGGAACTATTCGCACGCTGCCGACGTAGGTACGTACGTAGCCGACCTTCGTTACGTCTTTTTCCTAGGTTGCGATGGAAAGAATTGTCACGAACTCTCTCGAAATCATTGTCGAGCACATTAGTCACGTAATTGGAGTCAATAAATAACGACACGTTTCACGCGGTTGCGTTACGAAAATATTTTTAGTTCCAATGCTTACGGTAATGCAGAAATTTCTCGATTACATTTTTATGCAACTTTAACGCCGATAAATTGTGATTAAACAAAGTAACATTTTACGATTGAAATGTGAAATTGTTGACTTGGAATAAGAGTAATCAGATCGACGGTGAGACTTTATAAAGAGGGGGAATTGAGTAAAATTGCACGAAAATTTCAATTTAGAAATCAGTTTGGAGAGGAGGGAATTGGGAGAAATCACTTGACACAGAATGCAATAAAGAATAAAATAATTAGTGCAACGAAATTGTGAGAAATATTAATTACTGTGTCTCTTATTCAATTTTTGCAAATGCGTTCTAAAATTTTATATAATTATTCCAAGAGAATTTCACTGAAATTATCGCGAAGTCATACCTTGGCGTTCGGTATACAAATAAGAGTGAACAAACTCACAGCAAGATTGAAAAAAATAAGTTTATAAAAAGAAGGAATTGAGAAAAGTAAAATAGTACAGAAATCAGTAAAGAAAAAAAATGAAATGAAATTATATATTAATTAGTACAACGAAATTGTGGTTAATAATAATTACTGTTCTTCTTTCTCTATTTTTAATGAAAATTCACAGCAACAAGTATATAATATTTGAAAGTTCATTTTCAAGGGCATAATTATTCTAAAAGAATTACTGTTCCATCTAAATAATCGTTAAAAATCTTTCAACAAAGTCAACTTGTAGTATGTAGGTATATTCCACCAAGGTATTACCTGCTCTAATTCTATCATGTCGAATAAATTGCATAACATGCGAATTTTTTCATGTCAGAAAGCCGCACCAGCGTTGCAATTTTAAAGTGTCACGGCATCTCTTATTAAGTAATTCGGCGGTATTGTAATTATCTGAGCCGCGGCAAAACATAAATTTTGTATCAACCGTGAGCTCGTAAAAAAAAAAAAACTACTTGGCACATTGGCACATTACGTGTATTACCGACCGCCGGTTATACATGCACCGAGTGTAGCTTT
>NW_017100331.1:1277853-1281821 GCF_001263275.1 Habropoda laboriosa | reverse complement strand
TGTTCAATGAAGCATGAATGGAACAGTGTAAGGAAGTGTGTTGGTTATCGTTGGTAAAAGAGCAAATCAAGAAACAAGTTTATATTACTATAGCGAGATCCATAATTACCGACAGGTTTTGTACGTTCGATTCTTTCACCACTGCGAAATGTATCAAGGTTCGATTGCTAAGACTTGTTCGATAATAGCGACTGATTTCCAACAAATTTTCGTTAATACAATCGAACACACTGATCTCGACTTGTAATTTAATAATAGGCAAGTTGGACATTCTTTTTCTAATGTTACGGTACATGTGACGATGTTTATGTTTATCTCGGATTTTCTTTGTAAGTTTCTGAAAATTTATTTTGCTTTTATTTGTTCACATTCGTCGAAAAAAAAAAGAAATAAGAAAGGTGAGCTTTCGAAGGATCGTAATTGTAGAACTTTTCTTTTAAATATTACAGCACATACGTTTATCGCAGATTTTCTTCATAAGTTTCTAAAACTTAATTTTATTTTTATTTAATTATACTCGTTAGAAAAAGAATAAGAAAGGAAAGTTTTCAAAGGATCGTAATTGTAGAACTTCTTCCTTTTTTTTTTTAAATTACAGTACACATTATGATATTTACATATGTTTATCGCAGATTTTCTTTGTAAGTTCCCAAAACTGTATTTTATTTTTATTCGTTTATACTCAATAGAGAGAGAAAAACTGAGGAAGGAAAATTTGAAAAAAAAAAATTATTGTTAGATGATGACTAAAATGTAGAATAATTGTTAGTGCAAATGAAGCTTACGTAATAATTATGTACTTTGTATCGTTTCCACGATATATTGTTCGAAACCTTTTACCATCAACGTCTCTCAGTAGCGCTTGTTTCGCGTCAATTAATTTTCATTCGACCAACGTTGTCACAATTGCGTTGAATGTACGTGCACCAGTCTCAAGGCCAGAAATTCTATTTTCTTACGTTAAAACTGCACGACCCACGAAATATTGTTAACAACGTTTTCGATCGATTGCCTCTATCGCAACAGCATTTCACTGCACTGTCTTTATCAGTATCGGAATATTCCATTAAATTATATTTGCAAGAATAACCTTATTGTACGTATGTTTTTGGTAAAAGTTGATAAGAACTTACACAGCATGGATCATTTTTCTTTTGACATATATTGTAAAAGCTACATTCCTAAGTAACATACGGTTTGAATTTTGCGGCGGTCTCTTTTCGTTCTTGAGATGTGCAATTTTCAGCCTATTGAACAATTTTTCAATATTATATCAGAAATGTATCCTCTTAACGATGATTTGTAAAATAAAAATATATTCTTTTCAAAAATTATACTAACCCTGACGAATTATACGAGCCCTAACCCTAACCTAATTCTGATTTTAAGTGGAAACTAGGTTAGGTTAGAATTGTGGGGTTGTTTTAGTTGAAGAAAAAGTATGCTAGAGGGCGATACTAGTCCTGGGGATTTTTCCAATAAGAACATCGATCAATATCAATTATATTCATAGTCCAGTAATACCATACGTATTCCAATATATACGAGTATATATGTATATTCTTCTTAAATAAATAGTGTTTATATTAATATTATATGCGAGTAGAAAAGGTTATTGTATCCCTTCCGCCACCTGATCCACAAGAATTTCTTCCCAACGCGTTTAGTTTATAGCAAAAATCTTGAAAATATATGTCAAAGTTAAGGTCACAGAGACTAAATTTCTTTTTCTAAGGATATTATTTTTATAACATTTCAAAGTCACATATCCGAAGAACGAAAAGGGAACCCCCGTAAATTTCAAGGCGTGCGTCACTTAGAAACGTATCTACCCTCTACGATAAATGTCGAAAGAAAGATGATCTGTGTGCTGCATAAGTTTTCATCGAGTTTTGCCATGTTCTTTTACTTACGTTTCTTAAGTATACAAGTACGGTTTTAACGGTCACATTTTTCTCAACTTGGTGTGCCAAAAGAGATCAATTTTGCTATCCTTTTAATTATTCCCTAGGCGTATAGAAATAAATTTCTCCGTTATTTATAATAATTATAACTTACGTTTCCGCCGTAATGGAAAGGATAACACAGCATGGAAAGTGAAAGAAGATAATTTTGAAAAATTGCATCTGTTGGATGATTAACTAAATTAAGGTTGTTAATGTCGATTAAAATTTATCGAGCTTAAATCATATATGAGATGTTTGACGAAGTTGTTCTTAAGATAGGTAATTTGTTACTATAGGTGACCATTTATTTCGCATAAGTTATGAGACAGGGTATGATCTTGTCACCAGACTGAAAGTTAACATGAAAAAAAGGGTGTGTGTATGAGAAACGAAAAACTAGTTTACATTACCGCTTGTCGATACAAAAGCTGCATTAATCAAACGTTCGAACGCACAGTGTCCGGATTTTTCTCTATTTTAGTCAACTGGCCATTTGCATCTGGTTTGTATCGAAGAAAATATCCCGCACACCTTGCTACTTGTATTGAAATTTGACAAAAAATCTAATTATGAAACAGGAAGTGATCTTCCATTGGAAATGTACACGGGGCAATTTGTCCTACGATAAACGAGACACCAAAGATGTTCGATTTCGTCAAACTTCTTATCTCTCGTGATAAATGTAACAATTCACTCGAGCAACTCGATAACGTGAATCTGGGAATAAAAAGTATTCGGTTTCGTCGTAATATTTAACAATACTTTATTTTCTGTAATTGAATAAAATGTAATTGCTGTTGTGTATGTGCTCGTTATTACTGCTTTTAAATTTCTCAATTATTACCTACCTTTACTTTGTAAAAGCACCGTCTTCTTTTCTAGAATTGCACATTTATCGGTACATTCTGTGTCCAACAAACGAGGCAGCTATCGTATTCTGCGAAGACGGAAGTAAATTATTTTCATTTTTATTATTATTACTATTGTTAAATTATTATTAAAAATGTTTATGCAATTCTATTAACTCTAATTCGATTTTTAAGAGAAGGGCATGGAAAATAATCGTCAAATTCGATAAAACAGTTCCCAGCGAATTTAGAACTAAAATAAATAAATATAAATACGTATCAGGCACAGAGATGTTTATCACGAGTTTCAAACGATGGAGACGCGTTCTAATTTTCTAAAACATCTTCCGTATTCTAAAATAAACGATCTATTACATGGTATAATTAGAAATTTCTGAGCTGGAGGTGATTCCTTACTGGAAATTTCTGGGCTAAAGGTGATTCCTTGTACAAAAGTAAATGAAAAATGTAGAACACAATTTGCTCATCGGAGGCTTTGTTTTTGAGAAGAAGAGGCTCGAAAATCCGTTGGGTGCCAGTTTCAACAGTTCCTTAATCGCCATAATAAAATATTATCGATAAAATTTTGTTTGTGTACTTCCTTGAAGTTCGATGAACCGTATCTTAACTATATACGTAACTGCAAACATATTTTCAAATCTGATTTTCCCAAAAATTGAATCTCGGATGAACAAATTTTATTCTGCATCTTTTATTAATTTTTCCATAAGAAATCATCTCCTCTCCATTTGTATTACTTCCGCCCACACCCTGTACAGGTATTCATAAACGTGCTGGTAATTATGAAAGTGGTCTGAAAGTCAAAAATCTAAAAAAATTGAATTTATCATTTATTTTGTATTTTGTGAAATATTTCATTGCACAATGAAAAAATATTTTCCATTTCCATTTTCCACTTTCATAATCAACAGCACAAAATTTCGAATTTCTCCAGAGAAAATCTCCTCCAAGTCTTCCTAGCTTTAATTTTATATTTTTCATATTCGTTTAATCGAATACCTTCTAAGATAAATGGCAATTCAATGAAATAATGAATATCTGCCTTGTGTATTTTTCTTTTCCAGAAGTTCGTGTTCCACAGTTTACTTCGGCGACATAGGTACGGGATCGGGGGTGGGAGAAGTAACCGTCGCCTCGGCGGGGGGGGGGGAAG
>NW_017100331.1:1251698-1277775 GCF_001263275.1 Habropoda laboriosa | reverse complement strand
ACACCCCCGACGATGGTCCCCGACCAGACACCCGCCTCCGGCCATCACTACCACCGTCACCATCATCATCATCATCATCACCATCATCACCAACGAAGCGCATCCACCACCCCCAGCCATGGACCAACCACCACCGACACTTCCGAGGAGTTCGTCGCAGTTTCGAAGAAGCGAAAGCTCTCCTGCCAGTAAGTTGATCGACGATTTTTTTCAGAGTTTACAATGGTCAGACTGCGGAAGAGAACGGAGAGAGTATGGAGAGAACGGTTATCGATCCTTGAAATTCTTAAAGATGAAATTGTGATTTGGTATGGACGAGTTTGTTCATTTTTATATCTATTGACGTAAACAAATGGTTGTAAGAGTTTACTGTGAACAGATATTGTTTTAGAGAAAGATGGGTGGATTTTAAATGCATATGAAATAGAGCTCTAGAGGAATACTCCTTATTATTCCAACTTGGTGTCGAAATCCGAGAGTATCCGGACTTGTATTCGAGTATTTGAGTATTCATATTTAGATTTTCTTTATTAGTTACTCAGGTTTTAGATTGAAGAAAGCAAATTTGGATACAGGATTAAGATTAAAGAATGCGGAAATTAGTACGTATAGGAGACTGTTCGACATTGGTATTTAATATCCGATAGATTGATGTCTAAATTGAGTAACTATTCGAGTACCCTGATACTCAAGATTCGGATTTCCGTAAATCCAAATTTTCGAGTCTAAATTGAGTAGCTATCCGAGTACTAGAATACTTACAATTCGGATATTCGTAAAGATATAATACGGATGCATTTGGATATCCAAATCTAAATCACGCGAGTACGCAGATACTCGGATACTCGGGTCTAAATTGAGTAGCTCTCCGAGTACTCGAATACTCAAGACTCATACATCCGTAAATCTGGATACTCGGGTCTAAATTGAGTAGCTATTCGAGTACCCTGATACTCAAGATTCGGATTTCCGTAAATCCGAATACTCGGGTCTAAATTGAGTAGCTATCCGAGTACTGGAATACTTAAAATTTGGATATTCGTAAGTCCAAATATTCGAGACTAAATTGAGTAACCATTCGAGTACCCTAATATTCAAGATTCGGATTTCCGTAAATCCAAATATTCGAGTCTAAACTGAGTATCTATTCGAGTACTAGAATACTTAAAATTCGGATATTCATAAATCCAAATATTCGGGTCTAAATTGAGTAACTATTCGAGTACCCTGATACTCAAGATTCGGATTTCCGTAAATCCAAATATTCGAGTCTAAATTGAGTAGCTATCCGAGTACTAGAATACTTACAATTCGGATATTCGTAAATCCAAATATTCGGGTCTAAATTGAGTAACTATTCGAGTACCCTGATACTCAAGATTCGGATTTCCGTAAATCCGAATACTCGGGTCTAAATTGAGTAGCTATTCGAGTACTGGAATACTTAAAATTCGGATATTCGTAAATCCAAATATTCGGGTCTAAATTGAGTAACTATTCGAGTACCCTGATACTCAAGATTCGGATTTCCGTAAATCCGAATACTCGGGTCTAAATTGAGTAGCTATTCGAGTACTGGAATACTTAAAATTCGGATATTCATAAATCCAAATATTCGGGTCTAAATTGAGTAACTATTCGAGTACCCTGATACTCAAGATTCGGATTTCCGTAAATCCGAATACTCGGGTCTAAATTGAGTAGCTATCCGAGTACTAGAATACTTACAATTCGGATATTCGTAAATCCAAATATTCGAGACTAAATTGAGTAACCATTCGAGTACCCTAATATTCAAGATTCGGATTTCCGTAAATCCAAATATTCGAGTCTAAACTGAGTAACTATTCGAGTACTAGAATACTTAAAATTCGGATATTCGTAAATCCAAATATTCGAGACTAAATTGAGTAGCTATCCGAGTACTGGAGCACTTAAAATTCGGATATTCGGTAAATCCAAGCAACAGTAAGAGTCCCAATATAAAAATTCAGAGATTAGGGAAATATTGGTAAATATTATATAGATCTACTGTATAAATCATACACAACGATGCAAGCTCAAAATACAATTTATACTTACGTTTCACTGGACATTATAACGGGAACATTAACGAATTAACGCAAAATACGTTTTCTCCGAACGTTAGGAAACAATCGACGAAATGTGTGTATTTAAATACTGAACTTCATTATACGGTTTATATACTTAGTAAACCTTATTATAATATTTTTCTTGCAAAAAAAGTTAGAAACAACTGTAACTTATACGCAACAAAGTTTCTCTAATCAATTTGCATAAAGTACGTTCCTAATTAAATACAAGAAAGGGACATTTACACATAATTACCTTTTATAATAAAAAAGGAACCTGTGTTAACCAAATTTTAATCACTTTTCCCTTTCAACACCCCAAACAATTAATGTAAATTTCAGATTTGTGCGATTTTATTTCTAAGCTGTTGCAATTTTCATGGCAAACAAACAAAATTTCTCGATTCTACAAAAAATTCCAAAGAAGAATAAGCTATTCTCCCCAAAATAGTAAGTCTAAATAAGGAAAGTAGAAGTGCAACGATCCTATCGAATTAACATAATCGTAACATGCCTGGAAAAAAATATTAAACGTGCGAGAACCACTTTGTTCCGCACAAAGCCAGTTTGAATACAGGCGTAGGTGGAAGTCGTACAGCGTATTGGGACTATTACACACATTAACGTGCTACCCGTGCAGAATACGTCAAAACGAAGCCTTCGAAATGTATTCAGGAGTGACATTTCCATCTGCAAACATCTTTCTGGCCCGACTCACCCTCTTCCCACCCATCGACACCCGTGTTTCATGATGTTTCTTGTTAAACGGGCGGCAACTCCAAGTAATTACCAATCAACGTGTCGGTTACCTGCTCAAAGGGTTAACTTAATCATTAACAGAACCGAAGATTTGCGTCTCTGAGGACGTGGCTGGTCGAAATTGCTTTAGTCACTACCACGGTTTATGTTACCTCTGACCGGAATCTATCCAATTTGGCATCTTAAAGTAAGTTCGTGAACCGTGAAACCGACGAAATTAGAGATATTAGAAATTCGAAGAAGCTTCTCACTTGACCAATCCTTTGCTCATTTACTTTCAGATTTTCGAACGGTTCGTGTTCGAGATTACTAATTTCTTTATGCCACAGTGTGAATATTTCACTTCATATTTCTGTTTTATTATTCGTATCATATACTATAATATTTCATATATTTTTCACTCACGTTGTAATCAATTCACATGGCATTTGGGAAAGTTTTGTGCTTAAGTATGCATGTGCATAGAGTTTGTAATTAAGAGTAGTAAATAAGTTTCACTTGATCGAGAGATATTGGAAAATAGAAGAGGCTTCACTCGACCAGTCGCTTGTTGACAAATTTGAAGATTTTCAAACGCTTCTTTTGAAAGTTTCAAAAATTGCCAAATTTAAAAATTTCTTTACAGTGTAAACATTTCATTTTTCTATTTTCAACTTGTGCTGTAGTCAATTCACGCAGAATCTGTAGAATTTGTAATACAGATTGAGATATTTGAATTTGAATTTTCGTTTCATGTAAGTTAAGATATAGAGAAGTTGTAATTAAAAGTAGTAAATAAGTTTAATTTGATTAAAAGGAAGCAAGCAAGAATAAAATCAAGGCATTTTCTGATAAAAATATGAAAATTCCACGTACCCATTTGTCGTTTGCATGACAAAAGTGTAACGAAGCTGTACACGAGCCAAACTTAGCGAAATTCTGCGTCAAAGGGGTAACGCCCCGTTCGAGGGGCGCGCGCCGAAGAAATTGTTTCAGTACTTGGTTTCTCCATGTTTCGACGTTTCAGGGTTGGAGTAGGTCTTCCTCAATTATTTGGTCATATTATTTCACATTCGAGGTAATCGAGCCAAACGTTCATGTTTACTTTTGTACAAATTAAATAAATCAATTTCCTCGTCATACAAAAGGATACTAATTTTACCAAAAAGTGAGGGAAAAAATTACAGATTAGTAAATTTCAATTCACAGCGTTATATTTCCCTTAAAAAAAAAAAAAGAAGAAAAAGTGTCGTTTAACTTCACACAATTTACTTTATTTCCAGTAAACGAGGCAAACGTTGATGTTTACTTTTGTAGAAATGAAACAAATCAATTTCCTGCTCTCGTCGCTTAAAAAAATACTACCTCTACCAAAAAGTAAGGAAGAAATCACGGATTAGGGAAGTGTAATAACAATGAATTCAATTTACAGAAAACTTCGTTTAATCTCGCACAATTTACTTCCTTTCCGCTGTTTACGTTAGTAATATTGTAGTGCAATTGTTTTTTTTTTTTAATAAAAATTCGAGATACTCTTTTCACGATCAATGTTCCGTTTTCTGTTTCAGTGACGGTAGCGATTTATTGGACGACGCGGGAGACGATGCCAAATCTGTTCGCACAAACGACGACAGCAAAAAGTAAGTGAAACATATCAATAATAATGCTTATGAACGAACGCTGCGATTAGATACTTAGATTGGAAGAATGTCGTCTAGTTGGCGCTATACAGGGTGAGCCACGTAAAACAGGCCATGTAATTACCTCTTCTAGCTATGGTGGAACGAGAAAATTGTGCGCAATTTAAATGGAAAAAATGAAAGAAAATTTCACATTTGATTTAAAATTTCAGAGTCCAACGTCGTTTTAAGGTCGTATGCACGTTTCAATGCACACCCATGTCTGTTACGTAGTAAAAGAAATTTATGTAAAAGAACATAAATGACTTTGAAGAAACAGAAAAAAATGGTAGTTTGTATAAAAATTTTCAAAACTATTTAAATTACAAAATTTCTCGTACCACCTTGTATATACAGTTACAAAAATACACAAAAGCGGATACTTTTTGCACAATTTTATTACCAATTCATTATTTCACAAATTCACCCAATCATTTGCAGTTCAGGAAACCATAATTTCATATTCTTACTTTCTCGTGCATAGATACTTAACACCTCAGCTGTTATAATGAACTGAATAAAGGATTCAATAGCATCCAAGGTTTTTACCAAAATTTTCTACTCGCAGCTAACCAGAGTCGTACTGTTATGCCGCAGCTTAACAGGGACTTCAAAAATTTCAGTATTCCAGTAACCAAAATCAATAAACTGAAGTGACAACTTTTGAAAAACTGACGCGCGGCGTGAAGATGGCCTTCCTCGCATAGTATGAGGGGTGGTGGAACTTCGTGTTTATCCTAACAGTACGTCAGAGAATCCTGGATAATTGGGTGGCCTGTTTTACCCACCCTGTATAGAGTTATCATTCCCAATCGACGCGACGCGTGTGTCATGTTTAACGGAAGTGTAATATTTGCTCTAAAAATCTGACAAAATTGCACGAGGCGTACTTGAGACGGTTTGAAGGT
The DNA here is from genome assembly GCF_001263275.1 of Habropoda laboriosa. Taxonomy (NCBI): domain Eukaryota; kingdom Metazoa; phylum Arthropoda; class Insecta; order Hymenoptera; family Apidae; genus Habropoda; species Habropoda laboriosa. The sequence continues at coordinate 1,272,357 of NW_017100331.1, read as the reverse complement.
AGTAAGAAACCGCATTATGGCTTAAAGCTTAATCTTTGCTGCCAGTTATGTAGTATTATGTCAGGTATTGCCAAGGTAAGTGCCACCTTGACCCACCTCGATTCTTTGCTCTGGCTTCATCGGCGACGTCACTAATCCAATCTACGCCAACGTAGATTATAAAAACGACTAAAAATGACGGCGCGTTTATTTTTTGCCTTGGGGACATTTTAGTGGCTAGTTTGCTCCGTGGCAAGCTTATTGACAGTAAACGATGTTACAACGAGGTAAAAGATTAATGGCTAAATTACAAATCAAAAATACGAGGTCGTTTAGCTTGTTTCTTTCGTAGCGCACAAGTCTGACCTATGCAACCACTTCTAAGTCTGAATTAGAAGTGATTAGTTCGCACTGCTTGTAACAGAAATTCAGCGTTATGTTGCCGTATATTAGGCTTGAATTTTGAAAAATTCAACAGATCCAAATTTCAGTGTTAGTGAATTCTCGATAAACTTTCTATCGAGACTGTATATTCGATACTGCGTGGTCTTCGATTTGGTGAAGTTATCCTTCTGGTTGTGAAGCTAATTTTTTTATAAAATTACAGTAGCAATGAAAGTAAACATTGATCACTTGGATTAAGATAGTTTCAGCATGTGAAGCTTTCGTTTTCATTCATATACAGCATTAGTTCTTGTAAATCTTGAGTTTTAACCTTTACCTCTTTAATCAAAAAGGAATGAAAGAAAATATAAAAGTTCAATGACATTCTTTAAAGAAATATGACTGAAATGAATATCTTTCAGAGATTGAAAATGTAGCAAAACTGCAACAGTTTTGAAGGTGTTTCAGGTGCTAGGCTTAGTATATCCTCCATTTGTGCAAGCAATACCATGCAAATATGTACCAATAAACATTTCAAATTCTATAATAAAATGTTTAAAAAAATCTAGCACTACTTTACTACTAACAATGTATAGCTAACAAAACTTACCAATTGAAGTAATACAGTCGAACCAGTAAATCCCTTTTGATCAACATTTATCTCATGGACAAATTCAAAAAGATGACTAAATAATAAAAAAGAAGGGACAAATAAGTTTTTGATTCGCAAAAGGACTTATGTACACTGTAGCACTAAAAGCTAACAATTGAAATACAGTCAAACCACTAAATCCCGTTTTCAAAATTCAGAAGAAATTAATAAAGCAAATTAAAAAAGAAATGCTTTGCAAATAAATCTTCAGGTTGCAAAAGGACTTACGTTACTATTTCACTACTAGCAATGTATAGCTAACAAAAGTGCCAAATCCCTTTTTCAAAATTCAAAAAAATTGAGAAAGCAAACAAGTCTTCAATCTGCAAAAGGACGAGTATTCTTGGAATCTTTGTTTTGCAACAAAGTAACGCTCCGACTTTTCTGAATCTTCAGCAACGAACGAGAAATCAACCACTTCTTTACCTACTTAACCTTTTTCCCGGCAATTTGTGGCCGCAGTGCGCGCATAAATCGCCGCTCTGACGCAACAGCGTAAACAAGAAACGCAAGTACAATCGAGACATAGACGCCGATTAAAATTCCATGAAAACGGTGCGCGATGCCTAATCGCGAGACATTAGGATGACCGCGGTGTTTCTCAAATTAATAAACCGACGCGCGGCCCGGTTGTAAACCGAAACTGGTTTCTCGTAGCGGCGGCTTCCGCTCGGCAATTGATCGCTACGGGGCATGAATGCGAATTCTTGGCAGGCAAATCACCGGCGTTCGCTCACAAAAGCGTCGTTTATTAGTTGAATCGCCTTTTATAATTGATTCACCACGAGACGACGGGTCGTGTCTCTCAAGAGAAGATGACAGATGTTGATGGGAGAAGGAACGAGAGAGCGGACACCATTGGTGACCGTTCGCGGTATTTTCTTTTTTTAACGAGAGATCAACGATTTCCGGGATTTTATCTGATCGAATAAATTACACAACGTGCGATGATTTTCGTGTCAGAAAGGCGTAACAGCGTCGCAATTTTAAAATGTCGTGTCATCGCTTGTTAACCCTTTGTAGGCAAACATACTTTTTCATAGTCGATAGGCGAACTGGGTAGTTTGGGTTGAAGTCTAACTTTTTAAGTGTTTCAAGCTTTGAAAAAGTAAAAAATAGATAGAAAACAGTAGATCGGTAGGTATGCTAGAAATAATAGAAGTAAGTTACATTAAATTAGGGGAATAACACAAAAAGGAACGAAGGGAATGAGTTGAACAAGTTCAGATTTCTTGGCTGTGGCGCCAAAATAAAAACTATTATATATAACACATTCGTTACACTTGTACCGTTAATATTTCTTTTTCCGGGTGGATTCTTCTCCAGGCAAAATCACAGCGAAATCGAGAAAAGAAGGAGGGACAAGATGAACACCTACATCACCGAGCTTTCAGCGATGGTGCCAATGTGCCACGCGATGTCCCGTAAACTCGACAAGCTGACCGTGCTAAGGATGGCTGTGCAACACTTGAAGACTATCCTCGGGGCTGTTACCTCATACACGGAAGGTCATTATAAGCCAGCGTTCCTCAGCGATCAGGAGCTCAAGACGCTCATACTTCAAGTGAGTTCAATGAAAAATTCCCGTGGTACACGGCATGCGGTCGATCTTTATCGTAGAAAGTTTACAGCTTTACAAGTAGCCACAGATTAAAAACGAGACAGGTTTTGAAAATATTATCGCCGATCACGAAATATCCCAAGGGAGAAAGAGAGAGAGAGAGAGAAAGTGATCTCTCTTCCTTAATGGTTAACGACATTTCAAATGTCACCAATAAGAAAAAAATAATCGTAGTAATGACATAATGAGCATCGGAGTTGAGGTTGATAGTGTTATTACGACGATTGCAAAAGGCTAGGGGGAGAACGGGTATCTTGGCTAAAAGTCTGAAAGCGACCGATTCCGACGATGAGATTATACGCCATTACCGATTCCGTATTCGGAAAACCAGATAGTAGATACGATTGTGCATACCATTCTGGTAAGACTTCCTGGTATTTCAGAATCACTTGCGTAATTCGAATAGCTCTCGATTCGAATGCCGGGTGAACGAGAAACCCGGGGCTGACAGTTTCATTTCACCTCCTTTTTCTTTCTATTTCCTCTCCTTCCCCCTTATCTATTAACGATGTATCGTTGTAAATCGTCTCTCTCTTGGCACGGTGTCGTGTATGAAAAACGTGAAAGGATCAACGGTGTTCGTGATAGAATTTCAATTTAGGATTTCCGTCGTTTTACATTTAAACGCGATTCACTTTCGATTTCCACCGCGTGTTCCCATACACGCGTTCTTAGCAAGTGTGATCGCGTTAAAGCCAAAGTCATTAATCTGCTAATTGGAAGCAATGCGGGAGAAAAGTTTTTACGCCGCTTGTAAAAGGCCGTCCGTGCGTTTTGCAATCCTTTCGTACGAGACTGACTCTATCTAATAGCCCGTATGGCTAACCTTTCTCCGGCGTGCTACACATTTTTCACCGAGATCGTGGTCTCGTGACGGGTGAAAGAGAAGGGCCCTGAAGCATGTAGATCTGCAATTACGCGTCGTTGTTGATAATACGTTTGCCCGTGCCGTTTAGCTCGATCGCGCTTCTGATCGTCGATTATCGGCAAACTTCTTATCATCGCACCTTCACTCCGTGCTAATGGCTCTCGGGAAACGAGGAACCGTGAAACTTTGAGAAATGTCGCTTGTTTAACGTGTTCTCTATTAGACACCATTTTAAGCGCTCTATTTTCGGTTTTTTTTTCTCTTTAAGGCAGGCGTGTCCAACCTGCGGCCCGCGGGCCGCAATGTGGCCCTGAACAGCACAATATCGTAAACTTTGAACATTATTGTGTGATTTTTAGCGATATTTTTCACGACTCAATTGCATTATAATAAAAAATATTAAAAGATAAAGGAGGTTTCGTTACTTATGTACGATTAACTGTATTACATATTTCGTAGTGCCCCAGGCAAATCGAAAGGTTGGACACCTATGCTTTAAGGGGTTAGACCATCAGTGAGGACTGAAGATGACACCTAACTTTGGCATTTTTTTTTTTTTTGGAAATTATTCACTCTATCGAAAACTTGTCACAACGGCTTTATTGCATTGCCCATCGAGAATGTAAAAGTATTCTTTTCGTTTAATTTTTGTGCAAAATGGCGACGCCACCTAACCTCTATTTCGAACGAGCTCCCCCATAGTGTTGTTCTCTGCTGCCACGCGGTTTGACTTAGAACAAAGTATCGAAACTTTTCACCATCTACAAGCCAATTACTAAAGAAATATAAAAGATTTTTTTAAAATATCCAGTTTTATAGAAATGGTGAAGGTATGAAAAAAGAATCACATTTTTTCCATAAAGTTCATTAACGTCTATATCTTTATCTTTCTTTTTTATATTCGACTATAGCACAAATTGCATTTTCAAATCCTGATGTTAGTGCACAACTTTTTAATTAATATACAATAAGACCAGCCCTTGTCACAAAATCTTTAACGATAATTGTGGAAAATATTCGGAGAACCTGACTATTTTTCGCATAATTGTAATTTGTATAAAATATGAATAATTTATTCTTGTGTCACTTATGTCACGTCACTGCTTAAGGTGTGAGTAAAGAACACCGGTAGATGTTGTTTTTATAAAATCCTCGGGTAATATCTTGTGTACGACAATAAACACTATTAATAACGCGAACTTAATTGTAAATTGATTGGACTGAAAAACAAAAGCAAGCTGTTTCTCTTATCTTCCTGAACCATAGTTATCTGGCTATTTTCATTACTTGTCCACTTCCTTTATCACTGCTGACTCGTATTGCTTAGCTGGCAGCTCAACTCGGAACCGTGCTGGATTCGAATAAACCATGAATGAACGCGTTATAATATTATAGAAAATTCATTTTACCGCTTTCGATCGATATTTATCAATAATGAATATCGTATTTCTCGTGTCACTCGGATGCAAAGGAAAAGATATTGGAAATAGTAATTCAACGGAATATTAAGATTGCAGCATAGGATTACCTAATACGTATAATACTAACGTAAACAATCTTTAAAAATGTAGCATCTAAAATATGAATAGTACATTTTTTATGGTAATCTGCTATTTATAATACATAACTGACGATTCATTCGTTCGAATAGCAGTATTCATCTTCATCTATATTATACAAAAAAATCTTAATAAATTTATGTCCCGATTATTCATCACGTCAGGTAATAATTATGAATTTTTTTAAATATTTAATACTCGTGTAATATAGCAACTTCCTTCTTCTTGACTATTGTGTATAAAACTTCATGATCAGACAAAATTTAATGCTAATTTCAGCTGTTGAAAGAACGACATATCATTTACACCAACCTAGTACATAACTGATTCACTCTAGACTCATCCATTCGGTAAACAAATATCAAAGACTGTGTCGAACAAATGGTAGAACTCCTTGTTCAGTTAAAGTTCTCATAAACTCTTAACTCAGATTCGTATCAAAACGAATGTCGCATCAACCCTTAACTGTTCTCAATTTCCAGGTAATCTTTCGATACTGTTCCTAAATTAAATGAACGTCTGACCCATTAGCAACTTTCCAAAAACAGTGAATATTCAATAATGATAAGTGTTATCATTTCTATATTTCCAACTTTACTAATTTCTCAATCACGTTTTAATTACATTAAAAAGTTCACTTTTGAAAAGTCTGCTGCTAAAGTCATAAATCATTTCCTGGCTAATGTGAATTGTAGAGTAATCCATTCACGCTTTTCTCAAACTCTCGTCGAGCTTCCTTAATGAAACTATTATGCCATCCCATAAGTTCGTGTGCCGAAAACAAAAAACAGAAGAAAGTTGTGAAACGAGAAGGCGCTTCCTTTTCCTTTTTACATAAAGTTTAAAGATTTGTTGAAAATATTGCTCTAAATTACAAAATTCGACACGAACTTACGGGGCTGATCTAATATCGCTAAACGCATCGTACCAAGTGCAACGGTATTGTCATTTAGAGTCGTGCAACAAGTATCAGGGCCTGTGTAAGGAACTGAACGACGCGAATCCACGTCGCTATCCGGGACTCTAGAAGCTTTAAGAATAAGTCTCGCGAAAACAGAACGGCTAGAAGTTCCTTTTCACTCCAGATTCCGTCACGCGACTGAGCACAGAGTTCGTGTCGGTGGCTGGTAGGCATTTTTCATTGTCGCGTACGTACGTAGATAGGTTTATCTTTTATCGAGACTTTCCTTTGCTCTGTCCCGGCCGCTCACAGCTAAATATTCGAGCAAGTGACCACACCCGGCATACCAGCTCGGATCGACGCCGGCTCCGGCTCCATTATTATCCGCAGAAACTTTCATTGTGAATTACTGCACGTTTATAACTGCCGATACCGCTAGTATCCGGCTCACGGATAAATTAACATTTCCACTGTGCGACGTTAGCTCTGCGTACTACCTTGGATCCTTGATGCTTAAGGATCTACGCGTTTGCGTTTCATGCGTAGTGCATATGAGCCGTTTAATAAGAAAGTGGTGTAAGTCGAAAAAAGCGGTTTCTAGATAGTGAGGGATAAAGCAAAGTTCTGTAAAATTCAGGAATATGAAAGAATGTTAAATCTCTTTTATGTAAGCATGAATTGGACTTGGTTTGCAATAACATAGGTTTTATAAAACTATCTTATTCACTCATTCGATTCATTCTCTCTTTCTCTTCCATTCACATTCCCTATTAATTGTTGCCCCTCCCTTATACTTAAATATTCTCTTTGGTGTTATCAGCCACTCTCTTTTTTCTTTTCTTTTTCAGCTTCTCGAGCCACTCTACAATCTTTCTGCCCTCTCTCCCACTCACTACGTCTTCCATCCTGATATCCCTTTCGTCCCTTGTCAAACGTTCCAGATTTCCGAATCTATCACCACACAAATCGCATCTCCTTCCTTCCTCTAATTCCCAGTACAGTTTTCTAAATTCCCGCATCTCGCTTGGGCTATTAACTCCTGACCTCTTCCTTCTTTGCTCGAGTATCCTGGCAGTCCTATAGTTCTGATAGCCACTGTATAATTATACATACCTTAACCGTTTGAGTCCCACGCGCCGCTTTCGCGCTCTTCAGATTTCATGTCGAAAAAACCCAGGACAACTGACGGCGCACTTACAATCTGACGAAACGCGCTCAACTTTTCAGACGCATGTACGTCGCTTCGCTACTTCTTTCGTATACAAGTAATCCAAGTAATACATTTTGTACTTCGTTGTCACCTGTTATAAAAGAAGCGCTATCGCGCCGCTTCGATCTTTTCGCGTCCCATTCAGAAAGCGCTATTGCGCTGTTCGGCTTTTAAAAACCTCTGGTACTCAAACGGTTAAGCCAGGCATTGGCAACCTTTCCTAGTTCGGGGGCCAAATTATCGTTGGGCCGGACCAAATTATTAAATAAAGTAAATTAATATTAAACGAATTAAACCAAGTTGCTACTTCGTATTTCATTTATTTATAATATACTGCTTTGGTATAAAGCTCTACGTAAATTTGATAATATAACGAACGACGTAACAATTTAATGTGAAGATTGAAGACAAACTTCGCTGAAATAGATTAGGGCCGAGGTTGGCCCATATGTGCCTTAAGCTAATAATGCAATTTTGCCTCGAAAATCAAGCGTATGTGTAATCATTTTATTCGATATTCTTCTGACTTACACCATTTTCATGCAAACCGGGAAGGTAATTATTATTAGATGTAATAAGAAAGGGATCTACTTGTCGAGGTAGATAATATGTTTCTACTGCTTCGTTAACTACCAAACAAATTATTTAAAAAAATGAATAAAATGTGTAAAATGTGGTTTAATCGAAAATTAATAACGAGCATGACACAGAAACTTTGTGGATAGCGATAACGTTAAGCTCTTATTCGTCGCTCATTTCTTCTTCGAAATCCAGGGGACAGTGCCTGACTTACTCTATTCTTGCATGCAGCGTTCATGCCATTCGAGTGGGTGGTTCTGCACAAAACAGAAGGAAGGTTGAGCTTTCGAGACGTGGTGTTAACTCAAAAAGGCGAAAAGTTGACTTGCACCACTTTTGCATTAAACGGCACATACACTACCGGCCAAAAGTTTGGTATCACCTCCCACTTTTCATCAATATTAAATCTGCTGCTAATTTTTTATAGATTTCAAGTTTATCTCAGCTCTACATTCATCAATTTATCTCGTATCAATTAATTCGAACGATAAAAAATTCTCAAAGTCGCTGACTTTTTTTTGGGAAATTTTTGTGTAAATTACAATGCTCGGTGATTCCAAATTTTCGCCCGGTAGTGTATGTATTAGGTCGTCCTGAAAGTTCCCACTGGGTTTTAAACCGTTCGTTTTGAAAATAACATAACTGTATTGAAATTGAACATTATTTATTTCAAATAATTTCCATAATGTTACAAGTACTGTTCGTACTTTCTTAAAAATCTCATCGCAAAACTATTATAGTGTTCTAATTACTGAACCGTGTGGCTGTGACGAAATACAGACAATAGTGTTGAATGAAAATCAGATTTCTTATCTGAATACTTTTGTTAATACTTTATTTCGCATTTTATTAGTACTTTTCCGTAGAAGACCACCGTAAGGTATGATTATGCAGATATGTATCTGCATATGAACGTTACAACAGCTTTCTAAGGAATATTATGTAGCTGCTTATTATCTCACGGGACATCTGTCGATTAAATTGATTAATTCTGCGTTATAACTACGTTTCCGATGCCGTTTAAGTAATTACAGCGTAAAAGAAAACTAGTACAATTTTTGTCTCATTTTTAAACACAGTATGTTCACGCCCACACTTTTACAAATTGCCTGCTTAACTACCTATATTTCACAAATAGAACAAGGTGTACTGTGCTGTTAAAAATTAATTTACGTACACGACGTACTATTGCATACGGTAAATTTTATTTCCAACGAAGACAGATTTCTTTACATTGCACAGACATTTATTTGTTCTTAGAAACATTCCGAATGATAATCCATACAAAGTGTTAAGTTCTCTAACATTCAAGATGCTGCACTCTCTGAGGGACTTTCTAAACGTCTACTGAAACAAGTCCATAAAGTTACCGAACGTATCCAGTTATAAATTGAATCTGGTGAAACAAGATACAAGATCATTCTGTTTTGCTTTTCTGCATAGAGGCAAGCTACATCAGTAATTCAAAAAAAATTTATCAAGTCCTAAACATAGAAACAAGTGTCGTCCTATAGCGTCCTAATCTAAACGTAAATTTTCCTATAAATGCCAAATTTTCTATTTTCTTTTTTTTTATTTTCAAGATCATGTGTTTTTACAAAAATGTACATACACCACCGGCCAAAAGTTTGGAATCACCGAGCATTGCAAATTTGCACAAAAATTTCCAGAAAAAAGTCAACGACTTTGAGAATTTTTTATCGTTCGAATAAAATGTAGAACTGAGATAAACTTCGAATCTGTAAAAAATTAGCAGCAGATCTAATATTGATGAAAAGTGGGAGGTGATTCGAAACTTTTGGCTGGTAGTGTATTTTTTTCTACTGTTTGTTGTAACGGACATTAATATTCATTCAAACATACACGACCATGGACTCTGAAATTTTGAATCAAATGTGAAACTTCCATTCATTTTTTGGGAATTTTTTCCATTTCATTCACCATTTGAGTTACATATAAAAATTGTCTCCTACCGCTGTAGCAATTGATTAAAAATTGATAATTAGGTGGCCTGCTTCACGTGACCCACCCTGTATAAGAGAAGCTGATTACATTCTTTCACAACGTTTATAGGAACGCTTGGAACATCGATCTAAAGGGCACATCGATCACGAACTTACCGGACGATCTAACATTACACAGAGTCCGGCAAAAGGATCTGACACTTTTATTAGGTAAAAGCTTCTGTACCAAGAGTAAACATATTCTAGCAAGGATTTTGTTACAGCTGATTCTATGATAATCTTCTGTAGCACAGATTCACTTAACTAAATCTATTAGGTTTAATGAAAAATATATAAAGCATACATAGGTCTTGAACAGATCAGATCCTGTACCTACAACTCGAACCCTAACTTCGAAGCTATCAAACATGATCAGCTGGCCAATTAAAATTTGATTGGCTGGTCAATGATCCGGAACGTGAGCACGGGTACTTTAAAAAGAGTAATCTTGACGTGTATTATCGTCAGATAGACGAGTCTAAGCTACAAATTCCGCAGAATGAGATTCTAGAAATCGTCACTGATAAACCTAACCGCTACTTGCCGCTACCGCCACTGATATCAGAATTCATAGAAAATCTAGTATCCTGTGAGGTTGAGAACCACCACAATCAATTGTCCATTCGACGAAAATAAAATTCCATTCAGGATTAAGATACCTATTCCACTACTTCGTAGCACGTGGCATATACACTACCGGCCAGATGTTTGGAATCACTGTGCATTACAAGTTATACAAAAATTTCCAGAATAAAGTTAGTAATTTTAAGAATATTTTAACAAAGTTTTTCCTCGTTCAAATCAATCGAAATAAGGTAAAATACTGTCGATCTCCGCAACATCAATTTCAGATCTATAAAAAATTAGCAGCGGATTCAATTTTACCGTAAATTAGCAGGTGATTCGAAACTTTTGCCCGGTAGTGTATGTATAACGATGGTAACTTAGGTAACTGCTAATTACCAACGTAAATAATCATCTCTAATCCTGAGATTTAATAAAGTCCATCTTTCGTGCTCCTGATAGGGGTTTTTTGAAAATTTTGCCTACCACTACTTTTCTTATACAATTATCCAATTGGTAACACCATCTTTTACATCGTGATGGCCAGTAAGTGGGTTTAGGTTCGCAGGAATGGTTCCCTAATTAATGTACAATTTGAAAAGAAGGTCTTCGAACCTCTGATGAAGCTAGAAACGTTAAGAAATTTATCACTCTCGTCCATGAAATCATCACCTTACCGTTTTACAGTAAATCAAGCTTAGAGGAAAGATTTGGTTACTTATTTCGATATGAACCGTTCTACTGATAATTATACTCTTATCGATATGGCTGGTATTTTATTATAATTAAAACAAGAAAATCTGAAATATTTATAACGAGGTTCCACGCCAGAAATTGTGGGATGAGGTAGACAGAAGTATTCAGAAACATTGTCCAACGTGACGAAAAGATCTGTGGACACATTTGCAGCGGTCCTGGAGAGAAATCCAGGAAGAAACTTTAAAGAAACTTAAAAAAAGTTACTATAACGAGGAGCGTACATTGACCAGAAAATTGAAAACTTTGTACCTACATTGTTCAATATATTTTAACGTTAAAAAACTCGGTGCAAGTACAGTAAATTCTCCACAAGTGTCAGTCCGCAAGGAACCTAAACCTGACACTTGTAGAGTCAGGGACTACGTTTGCCGTTTCGGCAGTTTGCCGAACGCAGACAAGGACAGCGAATAAAAGATAAGGATGAAACGTGAGTCGAGGCAACCAAGCGGTTTAAATACCAACTCTTTTAATTTTACGTTTTTTTATCCCAAAATTTGTCTGGCGTGACAGTGAACGTGTTAATAAGTAAATGTTGTTCAAATTATATCGTGTTTGATCTCATTTTCATCAGAAAAATCTCAGCAACATGTTAAAAAAAATTTTAGATGAAAAAGAGTAAAATTAAAGAAATTATATTTTTCTATTATGAATTGTCGAGCCGTGAAATCTCGTAAAAGAAACCGAGTGGTGTAGCGTTACACGCTTGACTGGCAGCGAGCGAGGTAACATGGGCGCAGCAATGACGCAGCCTAGGCATAGGACCATCTATACTGACACTTGTAGAATCCAAACTGACACTTGTAGAGAATTTACTGTAATCTGTAAAATAATCGTTTGATTTAATACCGCGGGTGTTTAACGTAAAGTTCAAATTAACAGGTGTCCCAAAAGCTTCAAACAGTATAAACTGCAACATACCGCACCGTGAAAGCCTCAAAATTCTCGTATCAAACATAAATTATGCATTACACAATCCACTCAGAAGCTAGAACGATTAACTCGACTTTTCGAAATTCTTCCAAATTTAGCATCAAATCACATGTTTGGCGCTTAACTCTTCGTAAATAGAAAAAAATTTAACAAATCTAATTTAACGGAGTTAGGTCACTTCATCTTCTGAGTGTCTCATACGTAAACATTCCTCATCCGCTGACAATCTGAGCGGCTACCTCAGACACGTGTAACCACCGACGAAAAAGAAAAATGCCGAAACAAGGAACTAGATTTAACGGAGAAACAATAGATCGAAATCGACTGTAACCAGTCGCTACAACTTCTGCTTGTTACCTTCGAATCTCGACGTGCACGGATCCTTATCCAACCGATCGCAATAACCCGAGAGCAGCAGCGCGTCAATGTTCGTACGTGTATCGTCAATCTCTTTGGCAGGTAAGTCAGCCAGGCTAAGTGCGTTTCGGTTGCGTAATCGGCATTTGCAAAGACCGCGACGATATATCTTCGGTCCCATGCAACATTCATTAACATCGGTACACTCTCCCGGTATACTTAAACCCGTCGATACACCGTTACAAGTATACAATTTACATGCGATCGAATTTCACGTTCGCGATCGCACCGAGATGAGTCGACTTAAGTATCTTGATGATCCACTTGAGAACGTTCGTCGTTAGAGAGCCTGTTCAGTTTTGAAATTGACTTTTAACAGAGTAGGTTGTACACGGTGGAAAGTTGTTAATGTCCAAGGATATTTCGTTCGATGTGGTTACTTGTTCATTCGACGGTGTGAAATGGGAAAGATTGTGTTGTTTCTATACCTAATATTTTTTCCATTAATTAGAAGGTAATTTCTCTCGTCCTCGACAGCCAAAAAACGTGTCATAAAGAACAGCAGATTATTATTTGAAATTTGTGGAAAAACTATACCTAATATCATTTTGTCCACACAAACTTCAAATAATCACTTGAAATCACCTTCCAATTTTTCTCTCGCCAGGACAGGCTTTAATCCTTGAAAACATGCTAGCAATTAACTAAAGTTCTAATATCAAAAATATGTCATGAACCGCTACGTTTAACATCATAGAACCGTGAAATTTCATTTAACGAAAAATTGGTTTCCCCTCTTAGATTTCCCCCCAATTTAAGTTTATGTAAAATTCGTAGATACATTAAAACACAGCTTAAAAAGTTATGAAACTAAGAATAGCGTTATTTGCAGCGATTTTAATGGTGATATCCTTGCGAGGATGAGAGAGGAAGCATGATTCTGGACATTATGGCAGAAAGAGACCCTTAATTCTGGCTATGTACCTATTTTCGTTTGGTAGAGAAAACTATGAATCCCATTTAAACCTGAACCACTTTGGTTCCGCAATGGCGACTGAGAGGCTGCGTTAAATAATTATCACTTGGTAAATAATTAATCAAGACTCTATGAACAGCAAATCTATGAACTTCCATAAATTGTTCACTATATATTAGAGGTCCAAGCAGTGAAATATTGAAATAAAATAGTATAGTTTATTTCTACGTCAGTTCTAAAGAATTTCAAAAAGAAGATTCGACCTGCAACCTTTCCTACGGCAAAAAATCCTCCGAGTGGAAGGGGTTAAGAAGGTTTAAATTGGAAGGTATTGTAGCAGGATAATTTGAGTGACCACAGATATATTTTAGAATGATATATACCTAATAGAAATATTAATAGAGAAAATCCTCAAATTTGGTATTAATGATTACAAGAAGTGTAAATAGTGTGACTCCAACGATGTCACTAACGAGTCACCATGATGGCCTCTCCAAGGTCCAAAGGACCTAACCTTAAAATGGTACACCACGCTGCGGTGTCTAAGAAATAGGTAAAAGTTTGGGAATTTTTTTCATAGGTAACTACTAAATGAAAAGTTTACATTTTCTCAGAGAACATAAATGTCACTTTCAGCTTTATTCTCCAATTTTTAAAAAATAAAAATGTTACAAAATGGAGGAGTTATTGCAAGAACTCTTCTGCTAGAACATCGGATTGCTGGCCACCATCGCCGGCAAGGAATGAAACGTCTGAAATGAAAGATTCTTTAGATTTGTAAATAAAACTATATTATCTACAACGCAACTCCTAACTTTTTCAATATCTAAATTATTTAATTTTTTAGAAATGCTCGAAGTTGATTTTTTGGTAAAAAGAAGTTTGTCCTCTTGAAACTGTCACCATTTCTATACTAACTACAATTTATGAAAAATTCTAAGCTACGTTATAGATGATACATTAAAAAGAATTTCTCATTTCAGACAGTCTAACCTTTCCTAGCGATGATAATCAGAAATCGATGTTCTAGCAGAAGAACTTCCGCAATAACTCCTCCATTTTGAATTTTCTCGCTTTTCAAAAATAGGAGAAGAAAACTGAAGGTTACATTTATATCCTCTGAAAAAAATTGAAATTTTTCATTTAGTAATTACCTATGAAAAAAATTCCCAAAGCTTTACCTATTTTTAGGCTCCTGAAGGTGGCGTATCCCCTTAATAAAATACTTCCTATCTTCCGGAACTCGTTGAAAACGAAAATGTGTATCAATTCATCGCTTCATCACACGCTTATCGAAGTACGGAACATTTACAAACAGGTTCGAATCGTTGTCGACGACAATATCCGCCGATTCTCTGTCGCGTCCGTTGCATAATCGCAATTAATATTTGATCTAGATGTCGTAATCGAAGGCGCCTTCTCTTGTTTCAGGCTGCGGAGGGTTTTGTCTTCGTGGTGGGCTGTGATCGTGGAAGAATTCTCTATGTATCCGAGTCTGTTTTGCAGACACTCAATTATTCTCAGGTATGCAGTCCCTGCATGCTTCGAGACGCCGATAATAAAACACAAACAGTAAAATAAATTTTCACCGAGCGTTACGTTTAGAACAGAAACAGAGCACAGTAGTTAAATAAATCTGGTTCGTTAAACATAGAAAATGTGTATATCTAGTACTTATACACGTGGTAGCAATTTCACCAGCGAGATCAATCGAAGAATCCTTTCCTTTTTCTTCTCTCTTCTAAATTGCACTTTCTTGCGAAAATATCTTGTTCTAAAGTAGCTCGATATACACTACCGGCCAAAAGTTTGGCATCACCTCCCACTTTTCGTCAATATTAAATGTGCTGCTAATTTTTTATAGATTTCAAGTTTATCACAGCTCTACATTTATCAATTTATCCCGTATCAATTGATTCGAACGATAAAAAATTCTCAAAGTCGCTGACTTTTTTCTGGAAATTTTTATGTAAATTGCAATGCTCGGTGATTCGAAACTTTTGGCCGGTAGTGTGTATGTACAATTGATAAAATGTGAAGTGTAGAATGACACGAATGAATTTTATATGTTTGCACAGGGTGACCTGTTGGGTCAAAGTTGGTTCGATATCCTCCACCCGAAAGATGTTGCCAAGGTGAAGGAACAGTTGTCCTCTTCGGATCTTAGTCCACGCGAACGATTGATAGACGCAAAAAGTATGTATCGATATAATTTCATTCATGATTCTGCAAGTGGAAGTCTGAAAAATTTATCTAAAAGTTTCTTTTTTTAGAAATGGCCAAAGTGGTTAACTCCGTTTTTTGAATTTTTTTAAATTTTAGTGCCAATTGATTGCTACTTAGCTTTTTATATTTAAAATAATTTTCCTTAATAATTAGGCTTAACACCATTAAAATGACAAAAATTTGTATGGCCGTTGAATAAGAAATCATTTATTTCGAAAGCCAGTGTGATATTATATTAATTTTATTATTAATTTCTTTTTTCTCTACCTTTTGCTTCGTGGAGTTAACCGATTTAGCAAATGAGCGGCTCAAGTATTGACTAAAAAATGTTGATCAGCTTTTATCTTTTGCAATGGCGAATGAAATTCTCTTGGGTATTATTAGTTAATTAATCTTTCCAAGGTTTCCCTTAAACTTGTCCTTTCTCGTGTAAAACAATTTTTCTATATGGGTATCGTTAAATAGGTTTAATAAAATAGAAGTAAAACCGACGTATGCAATAAAAGGAAGAAATAATTTGCATCATTCCTCCACTAATGGCGCTGCTTTTAAATTCCATAAATTACGCGTAGCATTTAAGAGTGCAAAATTGCTTAAATTATTTTTACTTTTTATGGTACAGAAAGGCAAGGATTGTCAGATAGAATGATCTATGACAATCGGCTTATATGCTCGTTGAAGACGTAATTTAATAACCGTCTTATAATGGTATTATACTTGATCCTTTTATAATTTAATGATGGGTATAACAACTTAATCATACGCTGCTTTTATTCACTTCTTCTGGCTTAGGTAATATTTCAAATACATAGAACGATAGTATTCGTATACTTTCTAATAACTTTGCTGCTATTCGCAATCAAACATCGTTGTAAAATATTCGTTTTAAGGAAACATTTACGAAGTTGCAAATATCCAAATTGAAGTGTTTCAAGAGCATTCACGAAAGTATTAATTTCAATCGATTAGCATGAATTATTCTACGATAAGTAAATAAAAGAAAATAGAAAGCAATGAAATTATAATTACAATTGAACTTACGAAAGTAGAGGTGGTGTTGTACGGATTGTTTAAGGAAATCCGACGTGAGTGGGTTAGGGACACGTGAGTAATTTCAACAATGACGTTCAGTTATAAAAATTGATAATTATTTACGCACAAGACTCGCAATATTCACGTTCGACTCTCGCTATGGACTCGAAGTGGAGAAATATCGAATATTGTCGATATTTTTCGCCAGATAGAAGATTAAGAATTTAAAAAAATATATATCCACATGCTTATTCTTTTAAATAAAAATCAGTGGCTCCTTTTTTAAATTATATATTGCAAATTTCTTATAAAAAGAAAAGCGTCGCATGAACAACATTACGCCGCGAAATATCTCGACCAAAGGGTCGCATGAACGACTCTAAGTCGCGAGATATCTCGTCCATAGATGCGAAGGGGTTAAAAATGTCACAACTCCGGTAAATTCTTTCTTTCGAATAAAAGTGGTGGAAAACAAGGGTTGAGTCATGCTTTAGATTAGGTTGGCCGTTACAACTCTTCAAACGTCCCTCCGTCACTCTAAAAAATTCTAGCATACTCTGACTCGTAGTAAACATTCACACGAAACTTCCATTCCTACATGTAGGAACCTAGGGAAAAATATTGAGGGACCCAACGGAAGAATCGAACCCGAGACCTTCCTTAGCAAGCCGAAGCTTTGCACACTACGCTAACCACTCCTTCTCTATTCTCCCTTGTCGGTTTCCTGTTTGGGTATGGAGGCCCCGATACTACACTCGGCCATCCTCTGAACTGACATTCACTCTCGAATATCCTCAGTGCAACACAACTCAACACTTTCGGGCACACTCCCCCCACACAGTGGCACACAGCCCGAAACAACGCATTTTTGGGAGACGTGCACAACCCTCGACATGTTTTCACATCGCACAACCCCTCCTGGCTTCGTGTATAGATGCCTCCATCCCGGACGAGCTCGCATTTGTAGGAACATAGGAAAAAATATTGAGGGACCCAATGGGAATCGAATCCGGGACCTTCGGCTTACCAGCCGAGGCTTTGCGCGCTACGCCAACCACTCCCTCTCTATTCTCCCGTGCCTGTTTCCTATTTTTTGGGTATGGAGGCCCCCGATACTACACACTCGGCCATCCTGAACTGACATTCACCCTCGAATATCCTCAGTGCAACATAACTCAACACTCTCGGGTACACTCCCCCACACAGTGGCACTCTCAGCCGAAACTCTGTTCCTCAACTCTTTTTGGGAGACGTGCAAACCCTCTCACATGTTTTCATCTCACAGCGCCTGGCTCGTGCAGCCGTAGATGCCTCCATCCCGGACGAGCCCCCATTTGTAGGAACCTAAGGAAAAATATTGAGGGACCCAACGGGAATCGAACCCGGGACCTTCGGCTTAGCAAGCCGAAGCTTTGCGCGCTACGCTAACCACTCCTTCTCTATTCTCCCTTGTCGGTTTCCTATTTGGAGGCCCCGATACTACATACTTACAGTATTTTAACACGTTGACTGCCACGCCAAATTTGCATATTGCTCTCAAAGGGCCACAAGAATATTTTCATTATTCTAAGCATAGTATTATATTATGCTTTATCTTTTTTTTTTAATTCAAAATAATGTCTATTTAATTAGCTACGACGTTCGAAATTTGTAGTCGACGACATTCATTTCATTTTAATTACTCCAAACATTTGAGGTCCTCCGGTCATCGATGACCACCATCGAGGAAACAATCTCGGGTCACAGATGACCAACGTGTCAGTGAACGTGTTAAAAATATCACAGCTCCGGTAAAATCGTTTCCATCATTCACCCGCTTCTCTCACGTATGAATTCATTAGACACTTATGACACCTTTCGACATTCCCTCGGCTGGCTGCATAGCCGTTAAACACTCGCTGCTCGTCGATGAGGTTTATGTCCTGATAAATGTCAGTGGTTCGGCAGCATCTGCCTGTCGATAAACATCTTCGAATTAGCGCCGCGAGATAAGAGGCTTACGAAAGAGACTCGTCTAAAGGAGGAAAGCAGGACTGGTTACGAGCGACAGGATCCCGGCGAGGATGTTACGAAGCGGTACGATTTAGACGCGGAGGACCTTGAGGTAAGGTCCCACGGTCGTTAATCATCGACATTTGTTGCGGTGGAATTAATAAACCCCGGAGAGATCCAGTCGGAAAACGTTCAGGATCGCGAGCTCTCTCTCTCTCTCTCTGACACCTCTGATGGCTAATTGATCAAATGTCGAAACGTTTTTGTAATGGTAACGGCGACAAGAATAGCGGTAATTGCGAGATTTGTATTCGAGAGACGCGTACGAGTAGCCAGCTATTTAGTTTCGTTTGATGGATTTTCGTATAGAGTAATTGGTCGAGAAGTTACGTGTGTCTTCGTTTTGCAATATGTACTCCGGCTTGAAACGATTTCTGGGATTATCGATGAGTTATGGTAACAGCAAGTGATTTGCGTCGAGAGATGTGTAGGTACTAGGAGAAGTATCGATGTGGTTTCTTGTTTTTTTTTGGGGGGGGGGATATTTCTGGAATTGAACGTTTCAGCATTTTTGTTTTAGGATTTTCCGACGTTTGGCTCTGATTATGTGTGAATAGAACATTTTGGAATTCTGGTAGAACCTTGGATACTGTTAAATCCTTAAAGAAACTGATTTGTGAAATAATGAATTGGTAATGAAATTGAGCAAAATGTATCCATCTTCAGGGTGGGCCACGTAAAACAGGTCACCTAATTATCTTCTCTAGCTATGGTATCACGAAAAATATTTTACACGTAATTTAAATGGTTTCAAATTGTGAATAAGATGGGAGAAAAATTTGTTTGTAAATGCTATCTCTTTCTGTTTTCTTCCAGGTTTTTTTGTATGTGCATTTAAACATGCATAATAATACTACCTTAAAATGACCTTAGACCCTAAAATTTCAAATCAAACATGAAACTCTCTTTCATTTTTGCTATTTCTTCCGTCAAAAAAATTTGTCTTCCATCGTATTCACCCTTTGAAACCCTTTAAATTGCTTATAAAAATTTTCTTTCATAATTGCAGAGAAGACAATTAGGTGGCCTGCTTTACGTCGTCCACTCTGTATATATTTACAATGTTAAATTACAAACTTGACCAAAAATTCATATTTTTTATACCTGTAACGTTGATTTCTTTATTGGTAATATTTGAGATCAAACGAATTCACGATTTATCCTTTTTATATTTTAATATATCGAATAATTATTGGCTGAAAAATTCCATCACATTGTTAAGCGTTTCGATGTTTCAAAATTATTGAAACATAGCCAAGTTGCAATGGTTAGCAGAAATACGGAAGAATGTGATTGATAACGTAATCAATAACAGAGAATAAAATAAAATTAATAGGAAATAATATCGAGGTTGTAAATAGAAGACAAATCGGAGCTAGTTGTCATTTTTAAACTGCGAAGAGGACTAGTTGCATGCTTCCATGTTACAATGCGCCAAGATTAATTGCATAACTGTGATACACGTTGTGTATTACGGAAAGTGATAAATACGGCTTGACTAAAGAAGAGATTGCATATATGCCCATTAGTGCGCCCACAGCTCGCGTTAACGTCTCGTCAATGTTCTCAGTTCACTTTCTTTTTACTTCGTTGTAACAGAACAATATAGATGTTTGGACAGCTATAAAGCTTGTACGACTGTGAATATGACACGTTGCAACTTCTTTGTACTATCTTAGACAATCGCAATTCTTCTTAATTTCTTCATTTACATACGTAGTTTTAAACATTGGCCAAAATGGAATTGTAACGTGTGGTCATTTTTGTAATGACCATTTTGTAATTTTTGAAATTGGACAGAAGTCGATTTGTCAAATTGTAAAATTGGCATGGTTAGGGAATTGTGAACTATTTAGGGGTGTTTTGAAGTTCGAGGGAAAATCGTAATAAAAGTACCTTCAAACTGACTGAGAATATAGCACACCAGAAAATTTTGATAAATAATGAAAGTTTTAATGAATAAACCAAATTTTAATAAATAATTGATAAAATATTTAATAGATAATG
>NW_017100331.1:1247478-1251584 GCF_001263275.1 Habropoda laboriosa | reverse complement strand
TTCAATTAAATTATTTCAAATTTTAGAATTAAAGTTTCAGAACGTTTTTTTTTTTTTTAACTGAGATTACATTTTTGTAAACTCGAGACTGGCAATCGGGGAATTGTTTAATCATTTTTACCTCATATTGGACATCTAATATCTTCCTTTGCATTTCTCCTTTCTGTTAAGGCCGATTTGATTGCAAATATGCAACACACACGATGCGAGCGTGCATTCCTCTGGGGGAATTATGCGAAAAACTTCTTGATATTCGCACGCTTCAGCGCCGATAAGAACGCGAGTCGAAATAAGGAACGAAAGTAACTTGGAACACTTTAAACCATATTTTCTCACTTTTATTAACATTTCGAGCAAGATTAACGTCGAACAATCGATCTCTCAGTGTAACGAACTTCATGATAAATTAAACAAAAGAATGAAACTGAAACATTTTACGATGAAAATATCACAGAAAATACTTTGTGCTTTCATTTACCTACAATGCGTTTCATTAACATTTTACTCATAGAGAATTTGATTAATTTAACGTTATTTATGCACTTCTCGCGACACAACAAATAAACTTCGACATTTCTCTAATATTATTAATCATTATTGTAATATTAGAAAATTTTAAATATATATTATTGAAAAATACAGGTACGATAAGAAAAAATAGACCAATATCATTGACATATTTAAAATTACACGACCAATACTTGATCAAATTTCTTTTAACCCTTTAATGCTCAGACACGTGTCTCACACGTGCACAACTAATTTTTAAAATCATTTTCTTTCACTTTCCGTACTGCGTTATCATTTCGATTATCGCAAGAACGTAGATTTCAGCAGTATAAATAACAGAAAACCTATTTCTGTACGCCTAGGAAATAATTCAAAAGTAAAACAAATTGATTATATTTGACACGTCGAATTAAGAAAAATGTGAGAGTTCAGGGGTTAAAGAACTCCTCCTTCGTGATATTAAAATCTTTAACGCAACTTCAACTTTTCGGCACATCAAACTGAGAAAAATTTGAGCGTTCAGGGGTTAAAACACTCCTCCAAAATATAAAAAATTTAACTTTAAGTTAGGGCTCTTACTATTGCCCGAATTCACGGATATCCGAATCTTGACTCGCCTAATTTCAATTCGAATATCCGGATGCATCTGTATTAACCTCGGATACCTAACACCAGTATCGAATTTTCTACCTAAACTAGCATCCTTCAATCGAAATCCAGATAAGAGAAGCTTCACATTTGAGTAATTAGCAAAGAAAATTCGAATCCGGATACTCGGATGCAAGTCCGGATACTCAAGTACTCAGACTCGAATTTCGACACCAAGTTCGGACTATAACGAGCAGGGTCGGTTCTAGGCTGTTAGCCACCTGCGTGCTAGAAATATTTGGCCGACCCTCTCATCGACACGAATCGCGAGCAGATTCATAAACTAAACCAACCCATGGGAGCATTATCTCACTACGACAGTTCTATATAGTTGACAAGGATAAAAATGAGAATTTTAAGATTTTCACAGCCCGGTATGTTGCAGTTTATACTGTTTCAGGCTTTCTCCAGCATTGCAGCTAGCTTCATCAGGGGTCTAAGGATGCACTGATAATAGTGCGCGTCGAGATGTCCACTCTTTTTAAATTATCCGTGGTCACGTTCCGGAACACCGATCAGGCAATCAGGTTTTAATTTGTCAGCTGATCAATTAAAAAATGGGAGGAGAGTGCTCTAGATAGGATTGAGGTGGGTGAGAAACGCCGTTGCACTGTTTTCACCTCAATTTATTAAGATCTAAGAGCGATGGTCGGCGTACAATTCGCCCGGAAAATACAATCGCTTTATTCGTTAATTGTCCCTGCAGCAGTGGTTCGGCGGACACGTCTCGATGGTTGGTAAAGGAAAAACTGACTTGAGGTGTAGGTGTACAGTAAATTCTCTACAAGTGTCAGTCAGTTTGGATTCTACAAGTGTCAGTATAGATGGTCCTACGCCTATGTTATCTCGCTCGCAGTCAGTCAAGCGTGTAACGCTACACCAGTCGGTTTCCTTTACGAGATTACACGGCACGACTAATCATAATAGAAAAATATAATTTCTTTAATTTTACTTTTTTTCATCTAACGCTACACCACTCGGTTTCCTTTACGAGATTTCACGGCTCGACAAATCATAATAGAAGAATATAATTTCTTTAATTTTACTTTTTTTCATCTGGTGAGATTTTTCTGATGAAAATGATATCAAACAGGATATAATTTGAACATTTACTTATTAACACGTTCACTGTCTGGCGTGACATGTTGTTCAAATTATGTCGTGTTTTATGTCATTTTCATCATAAAAATCTCATCAATATGTTAAGAAAAATTTCGGGATAAAAAAACGTAAAATTAAAAAAGTTGGTATTTAAATCGCTTGGTTGCCTCGACTCACGTTTCATCCTTATCTTTTATTCGCTGTCCTTGTCTACGTTCGGCAAACTACAAAGGCGGGCGCGAGGCTCGAAAACGTAGCCCTGACTCTACAAGTGTCAGGTTTAGGTTCCTTGCGGACTGACACTTGTGGAGAATTTACTGTACTGGGTTTTTATATGTTAGGAGAGGGAGACAGTAGTAGAGTGGTGGAAATGGAAAATTTGTAGAAAGCGGGGCCGTTCGTCCTCGTGCAAACCTGGATGCCTCGTGTGCGCTTCTTAGGCTACTCGAGGACGAAGGCAAGTCTTGACCCGGGGAGGGACAAAAGAGCGGAAGCTAAAATCTGAAGGAGTTGAAAGAGAGAAAGTTCGCGTGGAAGAATAGAACAAGGTTCGGTAAGGGCTTGTTGACAGTGACGTACCCGCCACAGGGTTGAAGTGGTACCTTGTGTCTCCATTGATGTTACTAGGGTTTTTCGTTATTTCTATCGTTTCCCTGATCGGTGATCCGGAACATGAACACGGGGTACCTTGAAAAGAGTGGACATCTCGACGCAGACTATTATCAGTGCGTCCTGAGACCCGTGATGAAGTAGCTGCGATGCTTTTTGACACGGTTTACACCTGAAAGTCTCAAACGGTATAAACTGTAAGGGGTCAAAATGTCCATAAAAATATTTCATATATATTTATTTTAATTTTATTCTTTAAAGTGCACTATCAGCCGCCTGTGTGCATGCACGCACTGCACGCCTACTAGAACTGTTTCAGGATAACGAGTACTCGAATATCCGGATAGTAAGAGCTCTAATTTCAATATAAAGTGACACTAAACAAAAGTGTGTGCGCTAATATTCGTGTAACATTGCTTCAGCGATGTTACCGGTGAAAACAGACGTGCCGCAGGGTGTATCGAGACTGTGTCCAGGAGCGCGGAGGTCTTTTTTCTGTAGAATGAAGCGGAAAGTTGAAGGGGTTCGTTGCGGTGAATTGCAAGTGAAGGAGGAGGCCGACACTACCAGTGGCTGTCATCGACGGAAAAAACAACAAAACGTGGGTAAGTATGTTTTGGAAGAATGATTTGTTTCATTACTGACCATCTTAATCGTCATTTTTAAGCGTATTGAGGCTTGATAGTAAATGAGCGTTGATTCGCGTAATTCGTTGTTAATCATTCTATAGTGCAATCCTGTTCTATTACAAAAGCGAACTTTAATCAGTGTTACCAAATTTTATAGTTTTCCACATCGCAAAACTTCGAAAACAAATGAAAATTTGGATACTTAAACTTGGAATGCACACCACTTTGTTGAATAATAAGAAGAATAGTGAAATTACAATTGTTTCCAACACGCAATATTAAAATAGAACATTAGAACCGTATCTGTGAGGAATTTACAGCATGACTGGCCCCTTTTCTTCATTCCTAAGATTTCGCGATTCGGATATTTGCCGCGTGACTCGTCAAAGCTGAAAAGTGGACACTATTTTGAAGAGATCTGAAAGGATCGCTTTGCAAACCTTCTCTTATACTCCCCTCTCAGTTTCCAGGCTTTAATCGTGCATGCCTTCTTTCATGCAAAGGTACAGAATTGTTATAATAATAAAATAGAAACGTAGAAAAATAATTATGTATAAATGCAAAATTTGTATATAAATTATAGGTATACAAAATAATTATAATAATATA
>NW_017100331.1:1240181-1247282 GCF_001263275.1 Habropoda laboriosa | reverse complement strand
TGAAATGTACAAAAATTAAGTTGTATCAACTTAACAATCGTAATAATACAATTACTAAGGTTAGAATGGTTTCAAAGGATAAATAAGATGGAAGAAATGGCGAAAAATACTAGAAAGTTTCATGTATCATTTGAAATTTTCAAATCCAATCATCGAAGGGTGGCGATGTATACCGATAATTTATTAAATATATATTTTAACGCGTATTTTTGCAGACTGGAAGTACTGTGTAATCCAGTGTACCGGATACTTGAAGTCCTGGGCGCCGGCAAAAATCGACCTCGAGGAACAGGAAGGCGATGGAGATGGTGAAGCTTGCAATTTGTCGTGTTTAGTTGCGGTCGGTCGATTACAGTCCACGATACCTACGTCCTTGCCTAAAAAGCCACGTTTGCGACCTATAAAATTTGTTTCGCGACACGCGATGGACGGCAAATTCCTTTTCGTCGATCAGAGGTTAATATTTCAATGCTAAGCTCTTTTCTTAGGAATCACACGAGGAACGGTGTATTTTTAGTTCATTTCATTGTACAACAAACACTGTGGAAACTTCAGCACGCTGTACAAATTTTTTTTTCTATTTCTGAAAATTGCTATTCAGTTATTTTTAGAAGTGAAAGATTTCTCTCTTCCCGAGGTTTCCTACAATTTTTAATAGTATAGAAGAAAATCTTGACCCTCTGTAACTTGAGCTTTCTTTGCCCACGAGAAGAAGAGTTTTGGTTCATTTCTTTTACATTTTAATGGGGGCAGCAGGGATAGATATAAAAAGTAATTATTATAAAGAAACTTGCTAGTAATAATGTAACAGTACAACAATATAGTGCAATAGTGGAACAGTAAATAAATAAAGTGTGACTATAAAATATAGATAAATAAACACACAATCTGCAAGTAAGATGACTGTGGAGGATTAAAGTAGCAATTGTCATTTCATACTCATCCAGTAAAATTTACTTAACCCCTTGCACTCCGAGCATTTTTTGATAAGATTAATAATGAATCTTCTGGAAGGACAAAGTTTCGTCTGGAAAAAAAAAAAGGATTTTTAGTGTTTACGAATTTATTTATTTGCATTTCTTGTGTTAATTTGCATTATTTTGATGATATAAAAAAAAGTCTGAATTGTACATTTCTCCAAAGTAATTACGCGTGCCGCCATAAAAGCGCCATTGGAGTGCAAAGGGTTAATACTTACCTACCTGCTTACTTTAATACTAATAATAGTTCTAATAATTTGCAGGGCTACGTTAGTATTAGGTTTCCTCCCGCAAGAGCTCCTCGGCACGAGTATGTACGAATATTATCACCACGATGATATTCCTCACCTGGCGGAATCTCATAAAGCTGCTCTTCAGGCGTCCGAGTGCGTCACCACACAGGTAAATCACCAACCGCCCTCGTCCTTCCTTCTGCAATGATGATAGTTGCTGTTTGAAATACTGATTTAAGCGACGCACTCGACGTTGTTCTTCGGTACATAAATTCTCGATTATCTCTAGCTGAATACTCGCTCTTACGTCTGTTAACATGCAAATTTTCAGTAGGAATAAATTAAAGCAATATATTTCTATTAGATTTTGTTAAATTTTAAAAATGTATTCGTATTGAATTTGAAAAATTTTAAGCATTTTATTGAATTTTAGAAATCCATTTACATTCAAATTTACAAAGCTAACCATCATTGCTGTCGAGGGTATCATAATTAATTGACAAACATATTTCTCCAAAATTTTGTAACAAGATGATTGTGTTTCTTTTAGATATACAGGTTTAGGACGAAAGGTGCGAGCTTCGTGAAGCTTCAATCCGAATGGAAATCTTTCAGAAATCCGTGGACCAAAGATATCGAGTACCTAATAGCCAAGAACTCTGTTACTTCGTAAGTTTCAATTGTATTTTACATTCAAATGCAACATTTCTATGAAATTCTGGTAAAACGTTTGAACGAATGAAAATGATCGTGTTTAGTTGTGACTCCCGATCGATTACAAACAGTGGAAACAGATCTGAGGATTCTAGTGTTCAGGGCAACTACGACTATTTTACACAAAGTGAGTAGAATACGTTTGAAATTACCTTTTTTTTTTTTTTTTTTTAAATATCTAACATTAACGCTGAATCCTCGATTTATAAAGTAATTCGGCTAAAGAATACGGCTGAAGAAAACATTGTAAAATAAATTTTCATTGATAAGTATACATGTATTCTGCCATCCTTCTCTACTAACAAGAAGAAGGTCGTCAAAGCTTAAAGAGGATATTAAACATTATAAACATGTACAAAAATTCTATGTAATACAAGAGTAAATTGATCACTTTATGTTGTACAATAAAGCAAGAAAATTTTTAAACCTATCCCTTTATTTTCTACAAATGCTAATCTCGATTTACGTGGAACTTTCATTCGCATAACTTGTCGTGTAAATCGAGGATGTATTTTATCTTCTATTCTAAATTAACTCTGTATTAACAATTATATATAACTAATATGTTCAGATATATGCATAATTGCAAAGTATGAAATATTCGTAAACTACCATTATCGATGCTTTGAATATTTTAATAGATCATTTCTCTAATTTTTACTATTTTAGAACACCACCGTTTAAAGAATTATTTTCGTCTCATAATTAAAAATAATTTTAGGTAACGGTGGATTAGAAAGATTGATCTCAAGTCACGTAGAGGTAAGTAAAATTGGTCGCCAGATAGCAGAGGAAGTCCTGGATCTTCAGAGACGCGGTGAAGATTCCTCTTCCGGTAGCAGTCCAGCGCCAGGACAGGACCCTGCTTTGTTAAATACCGAGGTAGTTATAACTATGGAGATATTAACTCCAATTCTTTTGCCTGTTAGAAATTTATTATCGACAGAGCATTCATTTTAATTTCAGAATACACATTTTCACTAGTTACTTTCTTATTGTTTTCTTCATTTTGTTTGTACATTTAATATTGACCCTTTAACTATTCTGATACAGTCTTAGCTCAAGTGACAAATTTCGATGATTCTTATCAAGAATGATTATGTGTTTATTACATAATCTTTGGAAGTAATATTTCCCTGAAGCAAGAAAAGAAATTTTAATATTGATCTCAAAAGTATAAGCGTTGAAGAATTTCAATAGATTTGGTGACAAATAATAGTGTAATGTTTTATGTGACAATGAATTTAAATTACATTTTATTTGATTATTTACACAGAAGAATTCTTTTCAGTCATTTTCTGCAGATTTTTGAAATTATAACGTATTACTTTACGTCTTACAATTAGTTGAAGATATTTAATTTCTATATTTAGCATCTTTATATTTTACCCTGTAGAAACTTAGAGTCTTATCAAATTAGCTAATTTAAAAACGTATGTTAAAGACAAATACAGATAAATAGTAAAATTATTAGTTGTTCAGTTAATCTGTCATACACATTTAAAATTTGACTGTTATTACATGAAAATATTTTTAAATAAGTTGAAATGTTTTAAAATACTAGAAAAATTAATATACATTCCTGTAACACTGTACCGCAAAGAATTAAATAGAATATTCTTCTTTCATATCTTGTTTTCGTTAAAAGTCACAGATCACTACTACCGCATCGCCTGAGAGAGTCCAGGACGTGGCGCAGCCAGCCAGAGGCAACAACAACAGCAGCAGTAATCCTACACCAACATACAACCACATAGCAAACAACTTGCAGCTGAACAGCATCGCGAACGACCAAGGTCATAGCTATTACTGTCTCTAAGGAGTCGTTTCTTGGTGTGTAGTGCGATTGCCGGATTTACCAAAACAGATTAGGTCGCTCAAAAAAAAGAAGACCGAGCGAAAGCTTGATCGATCATCCTCAAAACGCATAAAACGCTGGTTTTCTCTGAGCGAAATTGGGCAAAAAGGAAGTTCGTTCTGATATCTAGAGAGAAACCTACACATTGGATCTAACATATATAAAATAAAAAATTTTCAGCATTAACAAATATATCTCATATATCTTCTTTTTTTTTTTTGGTCAATTTTTAAGCAGACTAATTTCGTTATTTATGCAAAACCTTGTTTCGTTATGCTTCTTTTTTTTAGACTATATCGAAATTTCATTGTGTTCCAAAAACCAAAAGAAGAAGTTAGTATAAAATGATGTCAGTCTGTTTTAAAGGTTCGAACATCCAGCAATCAAGCCCGCAAATATAATGTTCGTTTTTTGGCATAGCATTATAATTTCAGTAGTAGCGTACATGGCGACACCTAGTGTGCACCTTTGTATAACAGCTGCGCATAACATAACCTCCCCCTCCTTTTAGGAGCGTCACCAGACGAGAATATGATGGACATGATCGGTGGTACCACGATTAATGAATCACCGAACCCGGTGCCATCGGATGGCAACGACGAAGCAGCAATGGCCGTGATAATGAGCCTCCTAGAGGCAGATGCAGGTTTAGGTGGTCCCGTGGACTTTTCTGGTTTACCCTGGCCTCTTCCATAGTACATTTGAATTCTCGGTCCACGTGAAACTGAATCGATCTTCTCAAGTGTTCGATGGAGATACCTTATGCTGACTGTTTCACAACCTAGAAGTGTGTGTACATATAGTTTCAAGTGAGGACCAAGCAGTTGATGTTTTTTTTTCTATTTTGTTGTTTTACAATCTCGTCGTATTCAAGTACTTGATCAACTCTTTCGTCAGTTGTGTCTACGTTTTAACTGTTTGGAAACTAGTGCACGAACATCTCTACGACATTTTCATGTTGTTTTGTCTCTTTTGCTTCATTGAAACAGTTTAAACAGATATATTCTTGGTGCTGAGACGGTGCTGTCTAATGAATGAGCGTTAATCATCGAGCGTTTTAGTTTTATAGACATATCATTTCTGTGATCAAGAATAGAATATCAAACGTACAGAACGGTTAATCTACTACTAAGTTTAAGTGAACGTTTATGTTCGTTTGGAAACGAGCAAACAGAGACCGGTCTGGAATTCGTTGGCTACAGTCGTCGAACGATCGTCGAGCATCGTAAACAAGGATGATTTCGGGAATAATTCGTTCGTAAAGTTATAGCCCTCTGAGAATCAAACGTATTTTTTTAATATCATCCAATGGATCATTAAGTGGCTCTTTTCGTAATTTATAATTAAACTTCTGTTGTTTTACGTCTTTTCTACACGATTAGGTATGATTTAAATATATTGTAAGAACAGTTATTTTTATCTTAATATCATAGTTCAACTTATTAATTAACTGATTGTTTAGAAGTGTTAATTTCGAATTTTCGCTCAAGAGCTTCACGCGGTAACATCAGGTCTCCTACCTCAATCTGTATTTCATTGTAATCTATTGATCTACTTCTGCTTATTTTTCGCCTTCAGTAAAAAGTAATACGCAGGATTATTCGGTGACTTTTGTCAACTAAGTTTCATTCGAACTACGAAAAATACAAAGAAATACTTATGGAATAACAGTTATTCAAAAGAACTAACCTATTATTTGATCAAAATTTTATTAATTCAAGTGGTATTGAAACATACATTTTATCTTACAAAATTTTCATATAAGTATACATACATTTTTCCCTTTCTACATACATTTTTAAATATAAAGTTATTATTTTCATATAGGCAGATTGACTTTAGAAGTATGTACTATATAAATGCAGAACTATACCAATCCTTATTTCTAGCATAATACAACACTGTAGATGGCAAACGTATAAGAAATGTTCAAAGAAAAATTGTGAACTTTGAGAAAATATGCCACTTAAGAAAGTAAGTCAAAAATTGTTTTATACACTTTCCCAAATGCTTAGAAGGCAATAGTCACCGATACTGTACACCAATGATTACTTCAAAAAAACAATTATGTGGATATTTATATGTATATAATATGTTCATTGCACATTGTCCGTTTCGTAAAGCGAAGAGCTAAGTCAACATTGTACATATATGTATTGGAAACCTTTTACACGGTAATCAGTATAAATGTCTTGTTGTGCCAGACGGTGCAGATCAACGGAACATCTTACAGTCTTCGAACGCGTCAAATGAAGTGTTTTATTATTTTGGCGAACGTTAAGGAACAAACGTTACCGAGTATCGAAGTCGAAGTTCCTGTATGTTGTTTTTAGTGACAAATTAACGTTGCGTGTAAATATATATTCTCATAGAACGCGTGATATGACGCAAAGCGTACCTAATTAAATTGTAAGGAACCACAAAATGATGACGAACATTTCAGGAACCGCAAACAGCCTTCGTCGCGACATGAACACAAGCCTTCATGTTTCTTCACACGCCACATATTCTTTTCGAAAACCTTGCGACAGTCACTCCGCCTGGTAATCCGGTGTAGTAATTAAAACGCTGATCAACTTTATCAGTGTATGCTGTGATGAATTATTTTGGATACAAAAACTAAATAGAACATGATGTCTTGTGACAATACTGAAATTCTTTAGCTGAAACTTTTGAAAATTTTGCGTACGTCCTCATGTTTTGCAAACATTGTAAAGTTAAAGTAAAATTGAATGTTCAATTGAATATTTGCTGTAATAATTGAAATCTTTACTTTGAAGAATAATTACCTTTGGTCACTGTATATTATTGCAAGATGAATTCTTAGATAATATCGAAATGCAATTAAGGAACATTTGTTACATATTTATTCTTAAATGTATTTCGATTTGTTTGATTCGTGAAATTAGATACTTTCATTGTAAAAATGAACTTTGTGTGCTTTTTTATTGATTCACTTTTCGTGCCAGAACTTGTTTCAGATTTATATTTTTATAAATATTTTAACACATAAACATTCGTCGTACAACATTTTAATTAAAAGCAAAATTGTGCCGAAAAATGGATCCAATGAAATCACTTCACGATGCAGCTAAGTGAACTGATCGAATGAAAATGATAAATTACGTATGTTACATAAGAATAATGTACATAAAGCGTGTATATGTAAATAAATATATATTATCATACAATATAGTATAAATGGTACTTTAAAAATAAATGTTACTACGTAGGGAAAAACGTTTGATCATACCATTAAGAATAGGAAAATTCTTTAAATCTGTAATTGTTTTTATATAAAATTTTTCATTGTAAA
>NW_017100331.1:1232777-1240147 GCF_001263275.1 Habropoda laboriosa | reverse complement strand
ATTCATTTAACGAATAAAGAATGAAAGTTATATATATGTGTCTAAAATATATTTATTTCAAATGTTATCGTACGATTTAATTTTTAACTAAAATATACCACTTACATTGAAGTCTAAAAATGTTATAAAGACATTAATAATTCCATTAATGATTTCTTTCTGACCAAAATATATGTATGTAACACCTTCATGTTATGATGTAATAAATCTAAGACACTAATTGTTGGTATGTTCTATAAAGACTTTACATTATGTGTAAATGACATTAATATTTTTAGAGTGTAAAATTCTAGTTAAATGCATCATAAAGTAACTGGTACTTAAAATTAAAATTCAGCTTATACAAGTATGATGTGTTGGATTTTAACATTTTCAAAATTTTAATTCTTTAGTATGTAACGAAATTTCCAAGTTAAATTTGTAGAATATGCAATAATTTTGATGTAAAATGATAAATCTGTATGTATAAATAAACATGTTTTTATATTTCTTCATAATCATTATTATTGATGTTGCATATGTACTTATAATTAAATATAGTCTTAAATCTTATAATTATATTAATATTTAATCAAATCGTTTTAAATCCATAATGAATGTAGATAATCAGTTCAAATAGTTTCTCAATGTCAATATATTTCACAATGTAAAAAACTATATACATGTGAAATCATATATGTAAAGTGTCAAAGTGACGTTGTAAAATATTATTACACATTATCAAAGTGTCCACAAATTGTATTTGTACTTTAACTTTTCAAGATATTTATAATGCGAACAAATAACTACATTTATTTAATTGTAATGTCTAATTGCATATATAAAACATTACACGATAAAACGAAAATGATGGCAAAGTACAAAATTTCTGTATATATATATATACACACTTATGTGTGTATATACATGTAAGTATATTATACATATCTATGCATATATATTTTATACTTTTACGAACATATGTATGTATTGCGATGAGCTCCTATCTTTTTACAAGACAAAATATAATGAAAACATATGATTAGTTTGCGATGTTGTAAAACATATGTTTAAATGTTTCATATATCTTAACTGTCTGTAAATCTTTGAGTTTTAACTTTAACATTCCAAAAATCAAAGTTTGGTTCAATGTCTGATGTATTTTCTTCATATTGAGATGTATTTAACTGCATTTGTGATGAACTTCTCTTACGTTTCCTCGATTTCTCGGGACTTCGAAGACTAATAGAACTACTGTAATTATCCATTTCATCAATTATCGTAAGTTCTTCCTCTTTTACTTTAACACTGTACATTTCTTTATCAGCTGATTTCCTTTTCAAATCCTTTTTGCTACTTTTTATACCTTCTTCATTATCATTGATATTGTCATCCAAATTTGTTTTACATTTTTTTTGGGGTGTATTAAAGTTCGACAAACTTTTTCTATCTTCCTCCCAAAAAGCGTTTCCAGATACGTCACCATCGTCAGGGTTTTCTACTTTAATTACGACATCTTTAAAGTCCGGCTTTACTTTAATTTCCCTCATACCTGTAATTTCGTTCTTTGAATGTTTTTTCCGTTTCTTTTTAATTGTATTATTTTCATCCTCTACTTTTATTTCATAATTAGAACTAGATGGGCTTAATTCGGGATCCCTTTTTATTAATAGATTATTTTTTTGCACGTAGTTTTCGTCTTCAGTATTTTCAGAACTAGTCACCTTTTCTTTTTTAATCTTTATATTCGGAGATATAAATTCAGAATCTGATATACTAGATTTTCTTACAGACATTTCATTAATATTTCCATCCACTTCATTCTCCGAAGTATCCAATTTAACAGAATATTTACGCTTTCTGTGTCGCTTCTTCGGAGACTCTTCTATTTCATTATTCGTTTCATTAATGTCTATACCATTTAATTCTTCTGTCTTAACATTGACAGGTATTTCTTCAGCTTCTGAAACCGATGCTTTAGGTTTCTTTAACCTTTTTTTACTGGAACTCTTTGAAATTGGAATACATTCATTTATACTAAAATCAGCTGCAGAATTGTTACTATCATTTAAATTCTTCCTTTTCGAAGTTTTTTTATTTATTTTATCTTTACTTCCATGTATACTTTCTTCTGTAGCCTGTTCTATATCGCTATTTTCCACAAGCTGTTCCACCTTAATTTCATTACAATCACCTTTAAAATTCGAGGTAGATGGCTTTTTTAACATTTGCTTTGATGAATGTTCTACATACTTTTCATTATCTTCATCTATGCTACTTTGAGAACTTTGAGCTTTGGATTTCTTTTTGGTTTTACTCTTTGATACTATAGATGTCTCTAATTCTTCATTACTCTCATATCCATAATTTATGGAAACATTGTATATAACCTCATCATATGTACATTCTACTTTCACTATTTCAGGTTTGGATTCTTTACTTTCTTTCTTTATTTTTATATGTTCTTTGTCTTCTTTCCATTGCTTATTGTCCTCAATGGGTTCCTCTTGTTTAAATTTCTTTTTTGATTTTTGGGGAATATATTCTTCCTTTATTTGTGGAATATCATCATCAAAAGTATTTTCAGAATCAATGGCAGAAAATGTGTGTTCCTTAGCATGCTTAGACTTTTTTTCTGAAATTTTATTAACTGAGTTCTCAACATTGTTTTGAATATTATCACCAGAAGATAGCCTCCTGCTATTAATACTTGTTTCCATTAATCTACACCCATGGGAATAGTTACTGAAATGATAGAGAAACAAGCATAGTAACACAAAGACTTGGTACTTTTATGAGTATACAAAGCAAATAAACAGAGCTTAAAAAGAAATGAAAATGAATTTCAGTTGGATATGTTTACCTTTGATTTAAGACACCACGAATAAATGGTAATTTACCAGTAAAATCAAGAAGAGTTATTACAAATCGTACTTCTTGGCCAATTTCAAGATTATCACCTGACCAATTTTCATCGTCATCTGGTTTTGGAATTGATACATTAAATGTTTTATGTATGAGAACCCCTATATGATCTAATCCCTTTTTGTTGACAATTCCTGAAAATTTTTGTCTATTAATAATAATTCAAAAATTTTCAATTCATATAACAACAAAATGTTTCACCTTTTAATGCATACCCTACTTTGGGCCTAAATATATAAAAGTCTGCTTCTATATCAACATGAATAAAGCATGTATCGTAAAATATTTCTCCTAATGGAGTTAGTAATTTAGGATTCTTGTAAGCTAATAGGAATCCTTTTAAGCTGTAACAAATATCAAATATAAGAATGTAAACATAACCAAAAAATACGCCTTTTTTAAATATTACATTTAAGTACGTATTATTGAACAAAAATTGTGAATGAAAAATATATTGCTGAAATTAATCTGAAATAAATACATACTCATTATCATACGAATTTAAATTCGAACTTAAAATTTCATTTAATGCAGCATTCAGATTTGTTAAGTGAAATGGATGCAATCCAAGATGTTTTCTACATTTTTCGAAATGAACACGAGAATCTTCATCTTCAATTAGACCCGCAAGCTCCAAAAGGGACCACGTAATTCCTGTGCACTTTTTAAATTTCATATTAACTGCGTAAAAAATATACTTAAAATACTCTCCCGCGCGAATCACATGTGGAACAGTAAAAGCGTGTAAAGGTTAAACACATGTTTAGCCGGTTCAATAGATAGTCGGTAATAATCACGATGACGGACGTTATCGAAGACTTTTAATTAAGCGCAAAAAGAATAATTCTCGACCGTTCAAAGCACAAAATTACCATATAATTATTTCTTTTATAACATAAAAATTATTTTTATGTAAAATAAAATAAGCGGAATTAAATATCGATATGTTTCATTGCCTTTGATATAAAGTTTATAATTCAGAATAATTTCCAAATTTACGTTGCTTTATAGAATTTAAAGAAAAGAACTAAAGTTGTTAATATGTTTATATTTTAAATTACAGTAATCAGTATTGCATATTGATATGTATAACAGTATACTTTAATTGAAGTTTGGTAAAGGAATAGAAATACAAAAAAAATTTATTGTCTTGCAACAAAATATGACATGTTTATATAAAAATAGTCATATATATAATTTACAAATAGTATTTACTGAACAATAAATACTTTTTAATAAAATTACGTGTTTAATTTATTTTGTGAAATGCGATACAGATTATTTTTATCCAAAGATTAACTTCAATCTACAGTTGAAAATTTCATTAAAAAGTTATATATATATACGTATTTTCCTTTCTTTTTATTTTTGTTAAATTTAATTGAAATATAATATATGCATTTTACTTTGCATTAAAAAAATTCGATTTGTCAAGTACTTATACAGATGGCACCTTCTGCTTCTGCTAATTGAACTGCGAGAATCATATTGACGTCGAAGATGGTAGTTACGGAAAATGTTTAAAAGTTACTAATCGAAATGTAAAGACAAATGATTTTCAATACCAACGTATTTCAAACATCAATTTACATAATGAAAATGTTTGTATGTATGATAAAAGCCTAATAAATATGAATATCAATAATAAAAATGATGGATTGTCATTTGGGTTTTCTACTGCCAGTGGTGGTTCGATAAATGTATCTGAAAAAGCTTTATTAAAAGCAAAGAAACTTTTTACTGATGCGTTTGAAGAATCTGACAACCATGAAGAAGCTTCCGCAATTCAAGAAGAACCTGCTGAAATTGAAATGCAATTACCGAATGTTGGATTTCAAACTGCAAGTGGTCATCGCGTTAATGTGTCCAGCGAAGCATTATTAAAAGCTAAGAATTTTTTTACCGATGCACTTAAGGAAATTGACAATAATGAAGAAGTTTCAAAAATTCAAACAGAGGAAAAGGAATTTAAAACGTTGTTACCGAATATTGCATTTCAAACTGCAAGTGGTCAACATATTAATGTAAGCAATGAAGCATTATTAAAGACAAAAATATTACTTCAGGAAGAAATTTCAGATAGCCCTGAATGTAATCTTGTATTAAGTAAATCACAGCAGAAACGAAAAATTAAGGATTTGGATGATAATGTTCCTTCAAATAAACCAGTAAAATGTAATCAGTTTAAAAAGTTAAGATTTAGTAATGAATTCCAAGTTTCAAAAACAGTTCATAGGAATTTAATAAATATTGAAGAGAAAGACAATCAAAGCAACCCTTCAGTGTCCAGAGAAGTTCTAACATCAAATTGTAATATTGTTAAATTAAATGATAATACAGATAAGATTGAAACTAACAAGAAAAGTAATGAAGCATCTGATAATTCTTTTATTTCACATGAAATTTTGGCCAGTGCAGTTGCACTTTTAGCTGATGAAAAGAATTCAGATTTTACAGAGGAATGGATTTCTCCTGCAGAAAGCAAAGAAAATGAAGATACTGCAAATGTTCCATCTAGTCCTGTAATAGGAGGACAATTTATTCCTAAAAAGCGAAAAAGTATAGGTGGTAAAAAGAAAAGTATAAATGCTTTGAAAAATAAGGAAGATAAATCAATGTGTACAAATTATTCTAAAGAAGTATATGATAATTGTGTAAATTCAGATCATTGTATAAGTGAAAAAAACAAATGTTTAATAGAAAAAGAAGAATTAATAAATAATGAAAGAAAAAGTGATATTTGTGTCATGAATGAATTTGGTGACACTCAGTTAATGATAGATTTTATAAATCATTCTGTAACTATATTAGAGAAGCGTCTAGAAGCTGCTATAGAACAAGTAAGTTACATTTATTGAAAAATATATACATGTACAGATATATTAACTTGAAAATGAACACTTGAAATTATTATCTTGACTTATAATGATACACTTACAGGATAAACAAATTAGCTTGAAACAAAAAAATAAGCCTAAACCAACAATCAGTAAACTGTATTTTCATAAAAAGAGTAATACTAATCGTGTATCTTGGAAAGAAATTAGTAAAGGAAATAAACCTATTCCATGTACATACAAAGAGGTAATGACTGAAAGAAATTATATTCAAATTCTTCTTAATTGATTAAATTATAATTTCTTATTTTATCTTTACTAGCTTATTGAACAAAAATTGCCACTTGAAATATTGGATGTAACAGCTGATAATGCAATAGCATATAAATTTCGATGCACAGATTTTTATGGGTAAGATACATTTGGTTAATAATGATTTTTTATATTTATTATAATTACTTACAAGATTAATATGCCCTATTCAGGCAGGATACTGTGCAAAATAATATTGATGGTATAAAATTGGAAGATGGAGCATGTTTGATTCTGGATGAAAATGGTTATGCAGGGATAATAGAAATTAAGCGATCGTTTTTAGCTAGTCCAGGGGTAGTTCCTGATTTACTTCCCACTAAATGGGTAGAAAATCATTACAAATGGATTGTATGGAAACTAGCATCAATGAACAGAATAAAATTTGGTTCTATTGCTTTACCAAGGTAAAGTTTTTTATTGTGTTAATAACTAAAAGTAATAGCAAAAAATATGTTTTATATTACTTATGTAAAAGAATTTCTTCCTAGAGTATTAACTCCGGCTAAAGTAATGATGGAATTAAAATATCGTTACGATCGGGA
Source organism: Habropoda laboriosa (assembly GCF_001263275.1). NCBI lineage: Eukaryota > Metazoa > Arthropoda > Insecta > Hymenoptera > Apidae > Habropoda > Habropoda laboriosa. The sequence goes on along the minus strand of NW_017100331.1, from coordinate 1,233,549 downwards.
AATTGATAGATCTCAAAGATCGGCTTTAAGAAAAATTTTGGAGAAAGACGATGTTGCATCAAAAAGAATGGTTTTGTGTGTGGCATCTATTATTGAGGTAATTTTTTTTCTCAATACAGATATTCACATTTTTTTCATAATATGGTAAATTTTTGTTCTCAATGCAGCTACATTTTTTTGTAAAGCAATATCCATTTTTTTTTTCTTATAGCATGATGATTCTGCTTCTGTAAATAAAAGTCCTAATCATTTAACACCAGCATTTAAAAAATTGATATTAACAGATGGATGGTACAGCATTCAAGCTTCTATTGATCAAGCAATGGTTAAAAATATAATGTCTGGTAAAATAAAAGAAGGAACAAAATTATTAACATACGGATCAGAATTGTTAAACTGTGATCAAGGATACCCTCCTTTAGAAGTAAACATACTTTTAAAAGTTTCTTTCATTTTTAAGTATAAGTATTCAATACATCTGAGATTATTAACTCATAGGTTCCAGAGAATGTATCTTTAAAAATACATACAAATTCCACAAGAAGAGCAAGGTGGGATCTAAAGTTAGGGTACATAGTACCTTTAGGTCCAATATGCATTAAATTAAGAACTATTTTTCCAAATGGTGGATTAATTGGAAAAATTAAAGTTACAATTGCAAGGGTATATCCAATGTTATATCATGAAAAAACTTCAGCAGGGGAATCTAGTAAGATATATACAATTTTAATAATTTAGCGCGATTAATTGTGTTTTAAATCTTTTCGGTTCA
>NW_017100331.1:1227447-1232744 GCF_001263275.1 Habropoda laboriosa | reverse complement strand
AGAAGAGAAATATTTTTATACTAGAAAAAGCAAAAATAATTCAAATCCAGACAGTATTGATTTAGCAGCATTCGACTGGAATGAAGATTGCGAAAAATTATCTAAAGAGGTATTAATTAAAATAGTAAAAGTTATGTTTTAATTTTCTGTAAAATTTACATGTTTTCTTATAGGAATTTCTGTCGGAACAAGAGCTTGAACAATTAAAAAATAATTGTCGCACGAAAGAAGAAAACTTTAGACAAAAGTTAGAGTCTCGATTACAAAAAAGTTTACCTCCACCACGACAAGTTACGCCACTATTAAAAATTCGTGTGATCGAAGAAGAGATAAATGCTACTTTATCAATTTGGTCTCCTAGTGAAGATGTTACGGATATTTTAAAGGAAGGAAATTATATATCAATTTGCAATGTTGTGCCCTCGGCAAGAAGGTACTAATTTTTTCATATTTAATTAATTATTTTAAATTACCATTAAATGTTGTATACTACATATTATGTATTGAAAAATAGAGGTAACGAGCTACAGTTGACTGCAAATCGAAATGCTTTATTTAATCAAATTAACGTCTTTAATACAAATTATCTTCGAAGAACATATACAGCATTATGTGATATAAGTAAGTCAACTTTTACTCCAGCTTATGGAGAATTTGATACAGTAGGAATTGTTGTTTCTATTGGAAGTGAACCATATGTAAGTTACTCGTATATACACATTGTACACTAAAATAATTTTAGAAAAATAATAACTGTTATTTGTTTCGAATGTTACAGGGTATGAAAAATTTTCAAGCTGTATATTTAGCATATCCATACACATGTTCTCAGTCTTCATATTTGTCAATATTGTTCTGGCATGGGATATCCTCTTATGGGTATACAGAAATTTTGACCATAGGATCTTTCGTTGCTTGTAACAATTTAGAATGGCGACGATCTACATCATGGAATATACCAATGGCATATTGCACAGAACGAAGTACTTTTACACGAAATCCTCGACAGAGTCATCTTCAAAAACCTTTCGACGATTTAACACGTTTGATAACGGTAAATATTTGATAAAAATTAAAAAAGCGACGATGTGATCGATTTATAATTTTACAGTATTATAATGCAATGATTATATTTTTAAAGGATGCTAGTGCATATATAGGTACATGTTCAACAGAAATTTCGGAAGAAATACAGAAGAAATCGATGACAAGAATGTCAGATCAGTATATGCTGGATAGAAATAATTTCGATAAAATTTCACTGAATGAAAATTCTAATTCTGACAGACAGTTCAGTAATTGTACATCTCAGGAATGTCCAGGAAGAAGTTTACTCAGTAACCACCCAGCAAAATCTACTGCTATACAAAAGCGACTTGAAAAGTTACAGTGTTATGGTGAACCATCTAGTCTGTCTCCGATTGTGCTTAATAATAGCTCCAAGCGAGTGTCATTAGATTTTCAGTCCCCTCTCAAATCAACAGATAAAAAACTTGCGAAAAGTCATATATCGCTAAATGCAAAATTAATGCAAAATCACAGATGATAGTATGCTTTAAATTCTACCTTATTTAATGTATTATTTAATGTAGCGTTTATATTATTTTCTATTTTATTTAATATATTGCAATGCATTTTTTGTCTAATAAATTATTTAAATTTTCAAACGTAGAGGCTGAATATTTCGATATTTTTTAAGAACTTGATAATGACTCTAGTTTTCAATAATTGTCAATAAAATGCATTTAATATTTCTCACAATAAAACAGATTTTGTTAAATATGTATAGTTATAGAGTAAAACTAAATATTAATAAAGTTACGAAAAATGAATTGTATATTAGAAGAGTGTAAAATAATTTATATTAATAATTGTATTAATATTGTTTGATGGTTATTTTCTGTGTGTTTAGAACATGATAAGTGAGAAACAACATAAAAAGAAAAAATTCTTTAACCTTTTGTTTTTACAGTTACAATATAAAGCACTCCGGATTTTGTAATATTATTTAACGTATGTGTGAATTATTCTATGCCTTGTAACTGATTTTAAATAAATATTCATATTTTTATATACATTCTAATGCTATAGAATAACTTTGTAAACTGATACCTTTAGTATTATTTTAACTATATTTTTATGTACAAGAACCAATACATTACAGTAAACTCCCTCTTCTCTGGCCTCCGCTTTAAGCGGCCAATAGTTTCCGTAGCAATAGATAGTGATTTTTCTATAGCAGTAATAGACTTCGACGTAAGACAATTGACAACCGTTGCACATCAAACTTATCGTCAGCCATATCGAAGCTTGTTATTGATTTCTTTATATAAATAAATGTTCAATAAACATTATTTCTTTATATGTTTTTAAATTATATTAATGATATGTTATATTTAGATTTTATGTGTGAATAATAAATACTATATGCATATACATATATGTATTTTTTATTTTATTTACAACCTATAAGTGATATTGTCGGATTATTCCAGAGGTCCGGTCCCATACAGGCCGATTAAGAGGGAGTCGACTGTAGTAAAATTTAATCAGAAAAATGATTTTACATCTTACAATAACTAACATATTTTTTGTTAATAGGTTAGAAGCATTTATATTCAAATAATATTACATGTAAATATGTGCAAACGTCATATATCGTAATTTCTTTCAGTCGGTTTTTCTTTTCCCGCTTTTGCTAAACAGTTCCACCAACTATTTTTTAATGCATCTAAAAGTTTTCATAAAAAATGTAGTATAAAATAAATACTTATCAATTAGTTTCTCATATTATTTTACTTTTTAAAGCAAGTAGTTAATCCATTTCAAACAGTAGAAACGTATTGTATAACCACTTTGTATATTAAATTTATAGAGGCATTTATCGTTTTAGTTATTGGCCAATAGTGAATACACGATTCAGAACTAGCATGCAGGAGATTGAATAAAATATAAATTGTGGGACGAATCATAAATTTCAGCTGATCAAGTGTTATCTGATGGTAAAGTCGTGTTTTTTGCATAGTCCAAGGAAATTAGTAAATCATTTATGACATGATGGCGGTAGAATGATTCAAATTAAAGGATTAAACCAATGATGCTTTTTACGAAAATAATCAATAAAATTATTGTGAACTGTGTACGTTTCGTGTAATAAGTGCGTCGAAAAAGTTGTTAAATAAATGATTCAAAGTAACTTCAGTTGATTAAAGCTATGTTTGAAGAAGCATGAAATGCATAAAAGAAAACTTAAACGCAACACGTATGTTTTGTAACAATAATTTTCTTTATTTTATTTTGATATTTATACATATATGTAGTTTCAAAATTACTTTTATGTCAAGATATAATTTGTTATTTAAATTTAACATAGATTAACACAAAGTGTGAAAACGCCTGAAAACTCATCAAGGTTGAGAGATTATCAAGACAATCAAAATGAATCAAGTGATTATTTCCAATTGCCAAGTTTACAAAAGAAGAAAACTTGGAAAGATGTTGATGACAATGCATCAACTTGGGATCAAAATAGTGCAGCAACAGATATATTTTGTTCATCAGAAATTGAAAATATTGCAACAAAGAAAATTATACAGCAATGGGAAGCTGTTGAAAATACTCTTTACGAAGATGGTGAACAAGTGACCCAACCAGCTATTTTAGAAGAATGTATACAGTGGAGAACACAAATACCCCATTTAAGAGTAACAGGAAAAAATCCATTTCTTTCAACTAAAACTAATCATGAAGATGTTAGTATAAATTGTAATCAAATGAGAAATAGTTCTGAGCCTCAAAATGAAGATGCATTTTCAGAATATAGTCTTTCATTAAAGGTAAACAGTATTTTATATACCTTTAATATAGGCTAATTGAGGTAAAAACAACAGCATTGAATATTATAAATTTTTCTTGTTGTTATAAATAGATCAATTGTAATGAATATATTATGAATTAAGTGAAAAATTTTATTAATTAAAAATTTCAAGAATGTATCTTATTCAATATGGATGTCTTTTTGAAATTGATTACAGAATGTAATTTATTATTTATAGGATAAAAATAGTTCATCCAAGCATAAATTACAAAACAACCCAGAAGATGAAATATTTGATGTTCTTTATGAACATGTAATATCTGAACTATTTCCAAACAAAGAAAATGAAATTGATTCATTAGGTGATAGCTTTAATGATGTTTTACAAATACGTATGGCACCCATTCACAGTAATAAAAGCTCTGCAAAAAGTACAAAGTTAAATTGGTTTGAAGAAGCAAATTCTCTTGAAAATAGGTTTTCAAATAACAGTGATAAAGCAATAGAAAGTCGTACTATAATAAAAAGGGAAAGTGCACAAATTCAAAAGTATGTATACAGAATACTATACAATGAAAAATTTCTATAAATGGATGACCTTCACAATTTATTTGTTTGTAGAAAATATGATAATGTTGCACATAATAACAGAAGAAGTGAGAAGGATGAATATACTATGTTAGATAAGCTTTTTAGGCCACACACTAGCAGAAATAAGCTTGGGACTGTTTTTAATGAAAAGATTGTAGTTAGTCCTGTGCCTTATGTTTTATCAACCAGGGAAAGTTTTTCTACTGTAAAAACTACTCCAATCAAGTTCATGGCACAGTCTCTAGAAGTTTCTACATTTCAAGGCATGTCATATTTTTTTTTAACATTGTGTATTACATATGGAATGTTTAAAATATTTCTAGCATTAATATTATTTTGTATTAGGTTCAAGTAGAGGTATTAATTATTTTAAAAAATCCGGAAAAAAATCACCTTCGGCAAAAATTTCAAATTACCAATCTGCTTGGCATGCTCCTGTTTCTTCTGCTGTGTGGCCAAAAAATATAAAGCTTGCTCCTCTAGATACTTCACGACTTCCTAGTAGCAAGAATAGGTGTGTAGAAAACATTAACATCTTTTTAATCTATAAAGAATATTTCTTATACGATTTTTATAATTTTAGATTTTTGACATCTTCAGTACCATTACCTCGTAACAGAAAACCTTTAAGTCCTATTTCTCGACCCACTCTGCCTGTCTCTGCACAAACTGTTCATAATAATAATAATGAAGGTTTAGAAATTCAAGGGAGACACATAGTTTCTGGCCAATCTTCTAAGTTAAACACACTTACTACTGGTTTGAAAAATGCTGGAGGTGCTCAGAGCAAAAGAAGGAAAAGTCAACAAAAAATAAAGTCATAATTAATTAATTATTACTAATTTTGTCAGTTAGAAATATCGATTTTAAAAATTATATAAAATTATTT
>NW_017100331.1:1226902-1227234 GCF_001263275.1 Habropoda laboriosa | reverse complement strand
TAAGCATAAAAAATATCCAAATATTCTGTTAAAAATAATACGTGCTAGTGTTCCAACTGTGAAAATCTATATTTTAAATACTCTTGTTGTTTTATAGGCAAATGTATTGTTATAACTGTCTCTACCTCACTCAATGTCTATGTTATTTGATTAATGCACATGCTTATATGCGCAGGTGAATATATTTTTGTAATGCACATATCTGTATGGACGTGCTTATTGTAAATATATAATTCATATATTTAAAAGTATTTTCATTCATTTATATTTCTTAATATCTCGTATAACGTCTAACTTAAATAATGCTCTTATATATCGAAATATGATCCTAT
>NW_017100331.1:1217632-1226854 GCF_001263275.1 Habropoda laboriosa | reverse complement strand
TAAATTTGAATGTATAGAATTTTTAGCATATTCAATACTAATAATTTATGCGCGAATTATTATGAATGCATTAAAATGTGAAAAAAACGTGCGAAGGAAAAATTTGGATAATAAAAGGAATGGCGCAGGCGCAAACTTCAGCGCGGGGACAGTAAAAGCTTTCTCCGAAAGGACTTATGGTTTCAGTCGCGCGTGGCCTTCGAAAGTGTTTAGGTGTAGTGTATGCACAGAAATTAAAATTGGTATCGGCAATAAATGCCCTATTTGTTACGTGCCAAATGTTTCTGTAATTCTTTTTATTTAACCGCGAGTGTTTTTATGTTACGATAAACTGCTAAATTTATTGTTTATCGCATGGTGACACACATGAAGGATTTTAACGTTTCCTCGGATCCTGGCGGCATGTCTACATATGTTAGAAACACCGGCACTCATCTGTCAACGTTGACAAGAATCTTGGGCGTGTGTACTGCAATTGGTAAGTAAATAGTAATTATAAAATTTTAAGTACTTTCACGATGAATATGTAACATCAAGATCAACGATGTTGCTTGTTGTCTTTTTTTCTGTAGTAGTTTAAAAGATAGATCTACGACGTAAATAATCAAGTGCGTTTATTTTATAAGCTTAAATTTCTTTCTTTTTTATTTATTATTAATTCGCGATTCAATAAAAAGAATCTTGAATAAAACACATTATATTCTTATTACTTCGTGAATTTGAAGGATTTTATATATATTTATAGAATATAAAACAGAACTGATAATGAGTGTCAACATATTAAATTATTAGAAAAGTACAAATCGTCTTGCAGTAATTACAATTTAACAGTGTTGGAATGGCATTTCAGTTAATTAAAAGTATTCAAAATATTTGTTTTTCTCTTTTATCAAATGCTTCCGTTATGTTGTAACATTGTTACATAATTAGATTAAAAAAAAGTGCTATTGAAAGAATTTTCATACGAATTTAAGATGTAATGCAATGCAATTTATATTATTTAATTCTTTTACGAAAAATTATTTCTTATTTTTATATAGCATGTATTCAAGGACGCTTAACACATTTAAAAAACGTATTAAACTTCTTGGAAATTGTATTTTTGTTCTTAAATGCGAAATTACTTTTTTTTCTGACGAAAAACAGCTTGTTACATAAGTATTCGATATTTGAAAATTGTTTCTTGCATTTTAAATAAGGCATTAAGTTTTCGAGAGTTTTGCTTTCCTTGTTCACTACGTTGAATACGCCACATAGAAACGAAACTCGAGCACTAATAACAGCGCCGGGGATCGTATTCACGTCGCCTTTTCATCTTTTGACATTTTTTTTTTTTTTTTTGCTTAAATACGAGTGTTAATTTTATAGGAGTGAACATAAATCTTAGTTTTTTATGGTACAATGATAATTCAAAAATTAGAATGTATCTTGAACCTAGAAGTCGCAATGATAAATGCATAATAATAACAATAACACAACAACAATCAGCAATAATAACAACGTTAATAATTACGTCTTTGTTACACATTTTACAAGTTTAAAGGCAAGATTTAGCAAGAGTTGTTATTATGTCTAACCTATAATCTAGTTTCAAGTGAATCATGACGATTTGATATGCGTAGAATGATGCGCATTAAACACCAATGATTTAATCGTATTTATTTAGATTCCGTAGTGTCACGTGCACAATCTTTGTACAATCCTTCGTTGTATGTGTAGAATCCGTTATTTTTGAAACGAAATCTTACGAAAAAATGTTATTTTAAATTCTTTAATTTCAGTACATTATTCTATAGTGAATTGTGTCACTAATTGCACTTGTTGATTAAGACAGGAAAAATGTTTGGAAAATATTAAAGTATTTTTAATTTTATGTATAAAAAACTTTACTAAAATTTTGTAAAATGAAAGTACATTTTTGACACAGTTGCAGCATACTAAAATGATTCCGACACCGGTTTTACGTCAGTTACACTGTATAATGAAATAAAGCACAAGGTAGAACATGTTATGTAGAGATGTCATTTTTTTTGGCTGCTTTATAATTCCATTTTCAGCTTGAAAAATATCTAACTTCTTAAAACAGTCGTAAACAGTGAAAATTTTAAATAAAAGCTGTTGTAATATGTTTGTATAGTACAGTAAACCTTTTAACACTCGAAGTTCTGTGAACAACAAGAAAATAGGGATTGTGACCTTGAAACTAAGCGAAATAGTTTCGCGAGATATTTCTTTTTCGAGAAACTGTTGTCCAGAAATAAAAATTATCAAATTTAAAAAAGAGAAGGGAAATATTTTATATTTTCTCTTGAACATAAAAGTAACAGTTAATATTAAATCTAATAAGTTACAAGTAAAAATAAAGTTAATTGGACTTGTAAAATTAATTTTGCTTTTGCTTTCGTTTTAATGGAATCTATAAAATTAATTTTTTTTTGGTTAATTAAAGGAGAGAAAGAAAAAAAGGTATTTTGTTAAGAGAATTCTTAAATAATGCTGTAAATTTTAGGTAATTGAAGTTCCCAAAATATTAAACTAAATATTAAACAGAATCAACGGAATCGAGCCAATTATTAAACAGAATATTATAATAGTATTTTTGTGACATATGTACATATCTCGGTTTTCGATGTATCAAAGACATTTATTTAAACCGAAAATGTAATTATTTTTAACGCTGCAAAAACAAATAATGAACACACTTTTCACCATTGTGGAACGAATTTTATAAGGCTTTATCAGCTTTTAGGATAGTATTATTTCTACAAAATTTTTTTACAGAATTTTTAGAATTTCTAAAAAGTAAAAAATAATACAAACGTAAAAATATTAAGAGACGTGCTTTTTTCTAATTACGTTATAAACATAGAGGAGAATAGTGTGGAAAAAAGAGAAACTAACGAAAATCTACGTAATAATTGTAATATTACCCCAAAAATGTTAGCCAAATAAACCTCACGTAAAGAAAAACATTTTTTTCCTATTTTGACGATTTCAATGCAAATTTCGCCGCATTAATTGCAATTTTGACTTTCACAAAATTCCAACATATTTTAAACAATATCTCAATCGTGCATCAAGGTAAAAAGAAGCCAACAATGCATGTACGTATATATCAGAACATTCAATTGAAAACTGAAACTAGCCAGGCCGCTGACTTAGCGTGAACGAGCTCGAAGCAATTCTCGACTATTAATATTTAGTGTGCCTAAAGAGGCTCGCGCGATAGACGGTGGCTGGGTTCTCTCAGCGTTATAAAAACGAGAAGCAGAAGAGCCGTCGAGAGTCGAGGACACGGTTCGTTTCGTACTTTTAAGGGGAAAACGTTCGCGGAATTTCATTCTTCCGTAATGTTTATCTTTCTGTTTGCCGAACTTTAAGGCAATCGAGTTTTTCTGAACATTTCCACCGGATCTGCGTATCATTTCGCCGAAGCGGTGTGACGATCGAAAACCGAGAAGAAAAATCGCGTGGATTAACGTCGCGTATTTTTCTACCACGGTTTTCGCACTCTCGCGGTGGGAAAATATTTTCCCTCGCGTCGTGTCGATGAAACGGCCAAATGGAAAATGACCCCGTTGCAAAATGGTGTTTTTTGTTTCGGCGGATCAGAGGTATACCACACGACACTGTGACCGCCACGATTTTTATCGGCATATTTTTATTGGTTTCAAGCACGTCCAGGGTAAACGAATTATCAGGGATGGAAACATCGAAGAAAAAAAAATTCGAAGAATGAAACTAGAGTTATGCTTTGCATGTGTCTCGAACAAATCTTGTTCCGGCATTGTTTGCTTATCGAGTTTCGCGGCTGGAATTTCATTTTTCTCGATGTTTGCACCGAATTCCCTGGATATGTGAATTTGTTTACCTTTCCATTTTATTGCTTCTTTTTTTCTATCTTTATTGTTATTTTCGTTTTGTTTGCGCAGATGTCGGTAAAAATTTACCGGTCGGTAAAATTTGTTCTATTGTTAATCGCTTGGGAATATACATATTGACTTTTCTACAGGTTTATATAAAATTTTGAAGGAAGAATATATTCAATTTAATTTAGAATTTTTCAAATTTCTAATTTACAATTTTTTTTTAAAAACGAATTCCCTTGACAAAGTGTTGGATTTTTGTAAATCTTTGATATCATGAATTCTTTCAAATAATTTCAATAAAAATTTGTTTAATTATTAAAATTCAAATTTTTTTTTTTAATAGTGCTTATTGAAATGAATTTTTAGTGATTTACTATTACTGCTTGCTGGTAAATGAGAAATCTATGGAGTGTGCAATTTTAAACCTTTCATAATCTAGTTAATCTTCGTGCTTTTTTCCCATGAATATGTTGAACCTCTGAAAAACGAATTCCTAAAGCATTTGTGGCTTCCAATTCTAGTTTCAAAATTGTATATTGATCGGTGTCAGACTCGAAAAGATAGAAATTTCCCCGTTAGCAGAACACTATACGGAAATTGTTTTTTCATTTGATACAAAACGCGTTGAAAAATTGTAAGATATCGATACCTAATATAAATCAACATTTAATGTTGTTTTAAGAATAATTTTTTAACTACACTTCAATCCATATTTGCGAAGTTTTCAATTTCCAAGTTTTATTAATTTATTTTAATTAAACACAGTTAAATTTTGGTTGTATTTCTATTTATTATAATTATTTCAACAATTTATACAACATATTTTTGCAAAACTACTTTTTCGCGTTAGTTAATGTTTTCTTATTGGAATTCTCCTTAAAGAACCTTTAAATAGAAAAACAAAATAGATGCGGCGAAATTCGCACAGAAATCGTAACAGAAGTAAATTTCTTCTGTAAAAGTAAGTAAAAAATGTGGTAATGTGTAAAGTAAAAAGTTTTTCTTTATGTGGGGTTTATTTTCGGGAAAGTCAGTTTTGAAATTTGCTGAATAAATTTACATTTCGTTAAGCTCAGCTTTAACATATTTTTTCACAAAATTTTCCGAGGTGACTTTATTCAAACGAGTATGATAATAAGAATGTTTCGATAAACTTCGCTTATTTTATTAATCAACAAATTTCTAATGTTTATGTGCACAACGTTCAATTCTACCTTTTATCTTATTCTGTACGAGAAAGCATAGATTATACTACTTATAGTATACAAGTTATACTACTGAACTTTTGGGCAACAGAAAAAAATAATGTTTTTCAGAAATTCTTGATCACCATAATGTAGGACATCAAAAACCATACAACTTTGAATTTTACGTTTTTCCCGTATCTTATACGGTTTCGTAGATATTCACGATAATATGAAAACTGATAATTTTAACAAGAAGCTGTTTTCACCTCTAGGACCGTTTTATTGCTGAAAAAAATGATTTCGTTATTACCGACACTTGAACTACATTTCTGTAAAGTTTCAAATTTTTTTTAATTTTCATTTACCCAACTTCCCTTGTAAGGTATACTACAATTAGTTTGACGCAATCTCGAGAATTATAATCTTCTCAATAATATTATTACGTAGGTTTCCTTTTTTACGTGGACTTAACTCAAAAGACTTAATTACAGAATATTTCTTTTTATAATAACATGAATCTAACGAGATTAACAAAATTTAATTCCAGGAATTATATTTACTGTTTCTTAATCTATAAAAATTTTCTTAATTTTCTTAATTATTCCATTTGATTTAATTTTAATTTTTTAATTATTGTTTCAATTATTCACCGTATTATAACCTGCACACAGTGCAAAGAATATAACCGGTTATTCCAATAAGAAAAACACGCTTCTATCGGTAATTTATTTTTCAACAACCTTCTTGAGAGATTTATTTCGAACGAACGAACGAATGAAGAAAAGCGTGTTTCAAGTGTGCTCGTAACTCACGATATACCCTAAACGACCTACTATGGCCGTTTTCGTGTCGCCATTGTGGAAGGCAGCACCGGTAGACGCAGCGAAATCTCCCAGAGAATAGTGGCTGGCCTTGCGCAGTTCCTCTTTAATTCATAGACGAGAAACGGTAAATAGTTGAAGACAGAACTTTTGTGGCGGTTCGTTGCAGCGTAACGCACGGAGCCTATTATCGCTGGATGAATGGGGAATGGGGCTTTTTGCTGGTGTGTCGTCGCGACGCTGCTGCAACATCGTCACGATGACGTCGAGGAACGCTGAATCACCGTTTCCACCGTGCCACTGGTATTAATTAATTACTCGCGACAATCGTGCTTTAGGTAGTCTTAATTGATAATAGGTAATGGCCAGCGAATGGATTCAGCCGGTACGAGCAATTAAGTCGACCAATCGCGTGCAAACCAATTGCAGACCCGTTCGTGTGCTTGCGTTTTGTTGGACATGGCAAACATTGCTGAACGGTGCCAATCGTATCGGGCTGTGTATGGAATTTAATTAAGTATAGAGTAGTTATTTTCTTAGGTTCAGGTGGTAAGGATGTTTCGATGTCAAAGAATATTTCGTTAATAATTGAGGAGCTTTCTGGAAGAGAGACCTATAGGTCTATGGGTTCTGTTTTGGTAAATACTTTTAGCACTTTTGCATTAATACAGCACCACCGATTTTTCGTTGATTTCACCGTTGTGAATATACCTTTCTAAGAAATTTGTAAACGAAAATAATTTTTAATTTAATACAACATATATAACAATATATGAAATAATGTAAAATAAACGGTAAAATAATATAAGAAAAAAGGTCACATGTTCTGTGGCTGGACCAGGTCTCTTGTGGCCGTTATAATGCAGAAGTATCATAATTTAACCGTAATATGTTTAGAAATCTTCTCGTCAAATTTCGTTTCAATATCCCATCGATAGAGGTCAGAGCAGCACTTGTTGTTGAACCGTATATACTCGATTTGTAGATTAAATTAAAACTTCCATTGCAATTTATTCAATTCACTATTTTGCCCTATGAGCCCTTTTTCAGAAAACTCCTCAGTTAGTATTAAGGATTTAGACAAGCTGGCGAAGATTGCGAGAGCTGTGTTTACGTTCTGTCGCAGCTGTGCGTGAACGCCAACTTTGTTTTGCTTTTTTTCCCGGCATACCGATGAGCACGAGTCTACGTTTCTTCGTACGACGAGAGAAAAAATCTTCCGCTGGCTTGCACATAGCTCGACCCGAGGAATCCACGAAACAGTCAGTTGCCTTTGTTTTGCCATCGAACACACATACGTCGCGAACTATCAACCGTCTCTAAATTTAATTGTGCAATAAATCGGTGTTAGGAAACTCAATTCGTGGCATTTCTTCACCACCACGGCGTCACCACCATTCCAGTAGCTGCCAAGCAATTAGCGATATTAGAACATCTTTTAGGTTAGTGCAAATGAAATATTTTTTCAATAGTTGAAATTGCGGGGTCGATGATATATATTAAATTTTGTCCGATCGTTAATTTTTATACACAATAGTCAAAAAGAGTATTAAATAGTAACAAAATTAACAATACAATTGTTTGGGCATTATTATCTGACGTAATGAATAATTGGGATATTGGCATAATTTTCTTATGTAGGTTTAAACTTGGAAAATCTGCTGGAAATATCAATTTAGCATTTGAAGAAGGTTATGTAAATGTTAGGACACTACAACGTTGGTGTGCAAAATTCAAGATTAGCGACTTTTCGTTGGAACTGAGCCAAGAGGAAGGCTAGGTAGGGTCGTCGATGATAACGTTTTAAGAGAAATTATTGAAAATAAGCCTTTCCTATTCACTTGACCTTTCCTCAGCAGACCACCATTTCTTCAAACATCAGAACAATTTTTTAACCTATAAATTATTCCGAAATGAAGACACTGTAAGCAATCAAAGAATTGTTTTATTCAAAGACTAATGAGTTTTATAAATTTGGAATAATAAAACTATTTAATGGAAATTATATTTTGAAGAAACACAGTGTATCTAAAGTTTCATTTCATAAAACGATTTTTCTTATTCAGCAATCTAATACCAATTACATGTGCATAATTGTTGTATGAAATTTATTAAAATGTTTATTAGAATTATGTTTATCTTTTAACTTTTAATTCTATTTCTGAAACTTTGATTATCTTTTCCTACATGAGTTGCATTGTATCTATAAAATTATGATGGGCACGTATCACGTCCATATCATGCATCTTCTTGCTCTCAAAATTCCTCATGCATTCCTGGAGTCTACTGAAGCACAAACAGCTCCTTAATCTTTTCCAGGCTGTCTTAAATACTTACTTGTCATTCATATCTAGAATTTGAATAGTTCATACATATTTATAGTATGGATCAGTTAGATTTTATTTTTTCTGAATTTACTTTAATATATTCAAGTTTTGCGAAAGTTTCTAACTTATGAATTTTATTATGATTTTTGTTTCTTTTTCTGGTTATTCTATATTTCATAATAAAGGTTCATTCTTCTTGAGGTTTTCTTTTGTTTCAAATATTTCTTTAATCTTAGAACATTTAATATTGGGAATTACAATGTCTTAAGGGATTTTTTCATACATACATTTAAATATTATTAAATTCAATAAGCGTGTACTTATTAATTTGTTTGAAATTTAAAATAAATAATATTAATAAAATTGGTAAAAAAAAATACAAATGTCACAAAAAACTAATGTTAGTATTTCAGGGTTAATATTGTTGGGTGTTTGGGTGTCTTCTCTGCTTTTGCAGTCTGATAGAGTATTTTTATTATGATTTTTATTTTTCGAACTGTGTTCATTTCCTTTTAAATTCGTTCTATTTTTCTTGTATCATTAATTAACCGTAATCTTAATTAATCGTTAATAATTTTCCGCTGCATACACTTCCACGAAATGATGTCGAAACATTGAACAGTCTCCAATATCTTTTTGTCGTCTTCTCTCCGGATTTACGAGAATTTATAACGTTACCGATGATTGCAAATTTATGCGAATTTTATACTCTTGTATTTATCAGCCGGCAGCCACAAATTAAACAAGCATTCGTGGTAGTTAAACAGAAACATGTTAGGATTTAATTGGGCCAGGAATAATTCGTGGTGTGTTTCAGAATTTTGTAATCAATCTTTGTGTGCACGTGACATGCAGTTACATTATCTAAATTTATACAAACGATGTTGCATGCAACTATTGTAGCTTATAATAAATAAATACACCAAATGGTAAAAATAGTAGCAAATTTAAAAAAAAATTTTCTTTTAATTCATAAAAACTTTCCAAATTTGGAAACTTTTCAAAGGACAGAAAATCA
>NW_017100331.1:1212792-1217439 GCF_001263275.1 Habropoda laboriosa | reverse complement strand
GATTTCTCCTTCTAATTTCTGTATTTGTCACAATTAATTCGCACAACAATTTTTCCATTTTTCTTTCTTAAACCAGGAATATAATATTTGATTTATCATTGGGTATATTTGAAACTCGAGAATTACGGTGATCAAATTTCGGTAATGTACAATTGCATATGCACACTTGTGCATAACCGTACACAAATGCAAGTTTGTTTACCAACACAAACATTTCAGCAGCAGTTTTGAAAGCAGATTTTAGATCGAAATTTTAGCTGATGTTTACAGAAACCACTGCTTAAACTTACAGGAATGTTGGCATAGTGGTAAATTCAATTACCGCATAACACAAAACAAGGCACAGTTATTCATATACCTACTTCGTGTTCACGTTCGCGTTATTCCTTTCATAAGGGCTGTAGAAATGTTACCAAGAAAATATTTCATTTATATTATAAACAATTTTAATAGAACCCCTCCAGATCTACTATGCGGCGAAAAATTTGCACCGCGGTAAAAGAGAGAGAGAGAGAGAAAGAAAAAAAGAAGAAAACCCTTTCAAACATTTTAAATCCTATGTGTATTTATTTTGCAATTTAACAAATGTACCGTGCGAGAAAGCACTCTTTTTCGCGATAAATGGTTCGTTTTTCTCTGCACGCGTCGGAGCGTAAAAGTTCTAGAGAAAGATTTTTTATAACGAACACTTCGAAAACGTGCGTGAAGAACGACAGATAGAATTTCATTTGAACAATACAAAACGAACGCGGTTTTCATTAAAAACTTGGCAGTGTCGGCGTTCGAAACAGTATAATTTTGAAAAGTAGTTTCCAACTGCGCTTTTTTTCCGCCGGTCCTAATTAAACCACTGTTCTGTTCCAATCTTTCTGAGTTATGGTCTGAGATTAAATTCGTTGAATGTAATCTGAGCCGGTATGTAACGATAAATGGAACGGAAACAATGAAAACAGAGAAAAGAAAAAAAAGGAAGAAAGAAAGAAAACCGTTGTAGCGGAAAATAATATTTATTTGTATACGAAATAACCAGATAAATATGGTTAAAATAATATTTTCATATGCAATGCTCGTCGAAGCAATTGCAACACTTGAAAAACGAAATCGCGTAAATCTGAAATTTACATATATGTATGTATTGTATTGTATATAACTTTGGTTAATGAACGTCTTGTTTATTAAAAAAAAAGCAAATTTTTTCCTCAGAGTAAACCGAGAAACATATGTGATTTCCAGATTTGTGCAATCCTAATTCTTAGGTGTTGCAATTTTTTTGGCGAGCAGCATATTCAAATAATTTTTTTATTTCTTTGTTTAATGTTTGACAACGTGATAAACAAATCAACTTAGAGCTACCAATAAATTAAACTGCTTTTTTGGAAAGTAACACTGTAAATTACTTTCCATATACGTATTTTATAATTTGTATTGCATTATTTATAAGTATCATGAAAATTTAAAATGAAAATACCACGAATAAAAGGACACTGGGCGTCAATGGGTTAATATGGTGGCAAATAATATTCATTTTTATACGAAATAACCATTTAAATATGGCGAGATAGTATAGGTAAAATTAACGATAATATCGATTAATATTGTGATTATTCCAATATACAGGGTGTCGCATGAAACATGCAGTATTTTTAAAACGGTTCATAATATAAAAAAATTTCATAAGAAAATATTAAATGGTTATTAGACGCTGCATATTTCTGCATGTTACCTTCTGTCTACTTTATACAGGGTAGGCCACGTAATTATCTTCTGTAGGTATAGTGGTACGCTGAAAATTTTTATGCGTAATTTAAATGATTTCAAAGAGTGAATAAGATGGAAGATCTTTTTTTTTTTTCTTTTTTGATAAATAACCATCGTTTTCTATTCTCTTATTTTAATTTTCTTATTTAATTATCTCAGAACCTAAGTAATTAACGAGATATTTTGCCGCGTTTCTAGAAAATTTGCTTCGTCGAACATCAAGATTGGAGATCTTTGATGTTATTGAATCTCCTTGCGCCAAGGAACGGATAAAAAGATTAGTATTTTTTTAAAAGAGAGCTTCGGGTTTAAATTAAATCCTGGATCAAATTTAGGGATAATTTCAAGAAAAATATTACTTTAATGGGAAGTTGGTAATTTAGCTTGCATAAAGAAGAGGAGATAGAAAAATTCATGTTTATCGGTTAAAAATATACATTCCTTATTAAATACAATTATATTTACACACCAGTTGCAAATATTATTAATTATTCACAAACAAGGTGCAAGGGAACTGGCTTTGGTATGTTATTAAATTTATATAAATAACTTTGAAATAAATTTTACAGTAAATCTTATAATAAATTTATAACTTACAATTTTGAAATAAATTTTAATACGTCGAAAGAAATTTTTCGGTAACTCAAAGGAATGCATATTTAAACGTATATTAAGTATATGTAGGTACTTACTAAACATTACGTCACCGGAGCAGTTTAGACGTTTTTCTCAAAGTCACGATAATTTTTATGATATTGTTGCTCGAGTGACCATTAAATATAAATACCTGCATTTTAATGAGAGTATGAATATCGATGTTTCATTACTTTGCCAAATGAAGGATGAGGTAGTGGAAAAGCCACGAGCAGCTGTCCCTCGTATGGACAACCGCAGTTATCGGTTTTCCGTAGAATAAAACGAGCCCTTGATAATTATTATGAGCATTAACTTACAGATATAGGGAGTATTTTTAGAAAATTTTTAGCCTGTCGCAAACATCTGCGGTATTGTAAATGATATGTAGATAAGGGAAATATTGTTTGGAAACTCTTCATCGAAATTTCATTAATTTGCAAAAGTGGAAAATACTTTGAGAAAATTGTTAT
Source organism: Habropoda laboriosa (assembly GCF_001263275.1). Classification (NCBI taxonomy): domain Eukaryota; kingdom Metazoa; phylum Arthropoda; class Insecta; order Hymenoptera; family Apidae; genus Habropoda; species Habropoda laboriosa. Next base: position 1,214,575 of record NW_017100331.1, on the reverse strand, counting down.
ATTTTTATGAACAGCCTGGCAGAGTATAATTAACCTAAAGGTGTGGGGAGTATTTCTGGAAAATATTTACGCTGATGATTTTGTATCCCGGAGAATTATATCAGAGAATAGTTCAGGTTCTTTTTTATTCGACTTTTCTCAATAAATCTTGTCAAATATTATTTCGTAGTAGTTTTGTATTTAAAAGTATTTTTATATTTAAAATTTTTGGCATATCGGGAGAATATGTTTCAAAGAAATTAGAAATATATTGATACAGGGTGATTATTGAAATCGTTGTGCAACCAGAATCAAGGTTATGTGAAAATCAGAAGAGAAAATCGAATTTGAATAAAGTTTTTGTTTCTGTAAACACTGTTTTTACTAGCTTATACGGTTACAATACTTTATTACAGAAACCTTGGTAGCATTCATTACGCTTTATAATATTTTACAGTTTTAAGAAAATATTCTTTACCTGTATATAGAAAAATTGATCTCTTTTGTACTTTTATAAATTGATACTTTATTTTCTTTTTAAATTGCAAGTTTAAGGTCACGTGCAGCGTCTTAAAAAGAAGATACAATTTAGCTGAAGTCGAAATTCCAGCTGGAAATTACCCTAAATCGTTGAAACCGAAAGTAGCCGTACACTTTCGTGCCAGAAACTTTAATAAATGCGGTTTTCCTCGAAACCACGTTTCCCGAGTAAACCTCGATCGATTTTCATAAAATTTTGCACACATATTTCTCAATGCATTCTATTATACATCGTTCGACGTAGAATTTTCTCCGTTCTTTAATGTTTATTTTATTTATAAATAAATAAATGGCTACAAATTCCCGTGAAAAGTGTTTTCTCTGAAATGCTGCTATTTAGTTATTTTTCGATGAAACAAAAGCCGATGGACAATTTGGTTTCATTTAATATTCCATCGGGTAACATTGATTTGAGGAACCTGTTTATCGCGGAAAAGGTATAGTTGGGGCCGTAACGATATAGCGAGGTCGTAAATTAAACTCTCAAGAATCGGCACCGATTGATGTTGCGGCACTCAAGGCCGTGTGTTGCAGTCTGTTTGAGGGTTCCAACAATAAACGAATGGTAGCATATGATTTGGTACTTCAAGTAGAAAATGGTATTTCATTTACAAATGGAAAATATGTTAATATTAAAGCTACACAATCCTTTTGCATTTTCTATCTGTATATAACACGAGCAGGTAAATGAAGATGTTAAAGACCTCAATAAGACCTTTACTTGTAACCGTACTTCCAAAAGCGGCTTTTCCCAGAAGAAAAAAACCCTAAATTGTCCTAGCTGAACTCAATTTTCAGTAAATATATTAGAATCAGTTTGACTTTCGCTGGATACAAGAATTCTTTGTACGGTCCTGACCATGGTTTCAAGTACTTATCTGCTCGTATTTCTGTCAATTTCGGGGTCCCGGCAGCTAAAACATGTTTACTTTGACGCCTGACCGATTTTACGACCTCGCTATATCGTGGCCCCGACTATACATTCAGCTTGTTCTCAATTTTAGCGGCTCTCGCAGGCGAGTGCTGCGGCTCCTATGCAAATAAAATGTATGTATGAAATATAGTAAACTAAAACTGATCAATATCCATAAGTAATTACACCTGTCCCGCGATTTACACGGATGATCGGTTCCTCAGAATACCGTGTAAATCGAAATCATGGCTTTTTGTATGAAAACCCGTGTAAATCGGGGAAAAAACAAAATGCGCATAATTTAGTCAGTGATTTAATTAAATTCATTATTTTAAATGTAAAATAAAAATA
>NW_017100331.1:1211048-1212672 GCF_001263275.1 Habropoda laboriosa | reverse complement strand
CCACCCTAAGATAACGCGCTAAGGGCGAAATGGAGGGAGGTTGCGATGCACCGGAGTAAACTGATTGGTGATTTTAGAAAAGGAAAAATCACCAATCAGGCTGTTTTTAGGAAAATGGGAGTCTTCGTCGAGGGAAACCGCGGAGACTCGAGCAGAAACACTTTGCAACTCGCAAGAGAAACACTTCGCATCCAGAGAGAAACACTTCGCACTTCGCAGTAGACTCTATACCTCGAATTGGTTGTAGAACATAGAATTCAAGATAAAAATTTAGTGTTTCAATCAAGAAACTGGTCCTTCGTAGCCTTAGAACATTAGTCGGCACACACGTGCAAAAACCGGCAACGCTTGAACGATCGAAAGATCAACCGCAAGCCCTAACAGGAACTGAAACAAATTTCTGTATATTGTTTATATATGCCTTTATTATTAACAACAAATTATTTTCAAAAGTTTTGTTTCAAATTATTAGTTTAAGTTTCAAATTATTTTCGATCACTTCATAATTATTTTGAAGTTATTGAAAATTCAATTCATTCAATTCGAACAGAATTCAAAATAATTTTGAGGTTATTGTTAGTTCAAAATAAATTCTCAGATAAGCGGTGCTTTTCGGTCAGGCCAAGGTAGTTTAATCCTTTGTGCGAGCTTCGATCTTTCTTCAATTTCTCCTTCGGGTAGTACAGTTTAATTAACTGACGAATTAGCGTTGGCTGTGTGAGTAATTTTCGAAGTATATCGTTTATCAGAGAGTGAAAACCATCTGTTTAAGCTTGATTACAGTCCTGGCACGCAAGTACTCCCGTTTAGCGTTCTATAAATTATGCATTCGCTCACACTGAAATTCCAATTGTATTTCGTTTTCGTGTTTAACCGGAGGTTTATGGAAAGTTCACCTGTTTTTGATCGTAAATTCATCGCGATCGAAAAGTGTTCCGCTGTAGCTTCATGGATACAATGAATGTCACTCCTAGTTACTTTTATTTTCTGTTTTATCCCTAGATACCGATCTCGGGTTTGTGTTTGTTGAATTTGTAGTTGATCAGTTGTGAAAAATTGCTTCGATTGTAAATCGTATCTTAGCGTTTCACGAGTTTTCCCTGATAAAAGTATGAAAATCATCAAAGTATAATATAAAGTGAACGAAATTTTCAAAATTCACTTTTGTTAATTTGAATATTTTATTTTGTAGTAGGATTTTATGGAATGCAAGGATATTCTTTGGTATCTGGGAAAAACACACAAAAGGTTTATTTATCTTTCGTCGATACATGTTAAATGTTTGGTACAAAATAATTTCGAACAAATCAATGCAGTGTTCGAGCTGTTGCTTTTGCTTTTGGACGTCCGGCTTTAAGCACTCGTGCTCTCCCGTTACAATATTAACGAAACGGATAAAACGATTTATAACAATTACTGAGGGAAGGCGTCCGGTGAGCCTCCTGTACTCTACTCTCTGGAAGGCGTCCGGGGGATAGTCCAGCCGTTCTTTCCATTCCAGGAGCGACCCAGGTATAGCTCTCGTACTCTCCTATCACAGTATTTAAGTGATACGCGTATGACCGGAGAGTCCACCCGCACTTCTCCTGGTAGGCGACCGGCGGATAGTTCAGCCGTTCTTTCT
>NW_017100331.1:1189960-1210920 GCF_001263275.1 Habropoda laboriosa | reverse complement strand
GAATTCGCGTTTTTTCTTTTGATTCTTTCAATTTTTCAATTGCATTACGCATTATTGCAATAATTTCTATCGTTACATTTGTATGTATTCAACGTTTGTTTGTTTTAGTGTCGTGAAATGAATTATATTACACATTTTCTCTATTCACACTGAATTTAAAGATTATAACGATTAAAAATCAAGTTGACCTGTGGTCATTTATCAAGAATAATCATAATAAAGCTGAAATTATTGTGTTAAATAATTTTTTTAATACGAATTAGGAATTTATTCAACGTTTGCTTGTTAGAATAGAACGATAAATTTAGTGTAAATATAGAAAACGTATAATATAATTTATTTCATGGTATTGTAACAAGCAAACGTTGAATAAATTCCTAATTCGTATTAAAAAAATTATTTAACACAATAATTTCAGCTTTATTATGATTATTCTTGATAAATGACCACAGGTCAACTTGATTTTTAATCGTTATAATCTTTAAATTCAGTGTGAATAGAGAAAATGTGTAATATAATTTATTTCATGGTATTGTAACAAGCAAACGTTGAATACATTTTTCATTCGTGTAAGAAGAATTATTTAACACGATAAATTTAGCTGTACTATGGTTATTTTTAATCTACGACCACAGGTCAACCTGATTTTTAATCCCTACGAAATTAATTTAACCACGAGTAAGTAACGAGAACGCTAAAACCTATGTTTCCATTGAAGAATATTGTAAAAACGTATAAATTGTTATATGCAATGTTATAACAAATTGTCGGAAGTATAAATTTTTAATAAAATTGTGAAAATTGATAAATTATACCGTGTTACGATATCGGAAATCTCCCGCGAAAATCTCCCGCGAAAATTTCCCGCCTGACCTAACCGACGATTTTGCTAATGACTTTGGGGAGAGGGTACCGCAGGTATATAAGGACCCGCCGATGTCCCGCGAAATCATTTACCCTTTATACTGGGCCCTAGACACTTCGCGGCGTATTTTGACCTGAAGGTTCTGAGATGTGAATAGAGTGGTCGGGGGCTACTAGCTAGTCTATGTCCACCCTGTACACACTCAGCCTTCTTGTAACACTTGTATACATTAGAATCAATTAGAATTTCTATTACTAATTATTAAACAAATTTTAACAATTACCGGCACTCGCTAGGCACGTAATATCAGACTTTAAATACTCGACTTCGAACTTCGGTTTAGTCATAATTCTATTAATGTTATAATAACGTATAATTTATTAATTTTCACAATTTTATTATTAATTTATACTTCCAAAAATTTGTTAAAACATTACATATTATTATTTATACATTTTTGCAAGTTTCTTTGACAAATAAGTACGTTTCAACGATCTTATTACTTTCTCGTTGTGAAATCAAGTTCGGAGGATTAAAAATCAGGTTGACCCTTGGTCGTAAATTTAAAATAGCCATAGTGAAGGTGAAATTATTATTTTAAATAAATGTTTCTATACGAATTAAGAATCTATTCAACGTTTGTTTGTTGCAATACCGTGAAATAAATTGTATTATATATTTTCTCAGTTTCGACTGAATTTAAAGTTCGTAAGGATTAGATATCAGGTTGACCTGTGGTCGTAGATTAAAAATAGCCATGGTGAAGGTAAAATTATTACGTTAAATAATTGTTTTTATACGAATTAAATATTTATTCAACGTTTATTTGTTGCAATACCGTGAAATAAATTGTATTATATATTTTTTCTGTTTACACTAAATTTAAAGTTCTGTTTACATGTTATAACAATTAGAATGTAGACGTTTTGCCGTTTCACGGTTTTTCCTCTGTTAATTATGTGTTTATAAATCATTTCAAACTAAAGCAGGACCATGCCCACCCTTAATTAAACCGTCTCAGTAGTTTACCGTAATTAATAATCTATTTTCGGAATTTATACGAGAATTTTTGAATTTTAGTAAATACTAGAGTCGTTGCATCGCGTATTGAAATAATAGCTTCATACCTTATAATAGCTCTCCTCTCTAAGAGGCGACTAGCACGCCTGGCCTGAATTTATGTTACGATATTTTCACACATTTGTTAAACCAAATTATTAGCTTGTGTCCCAGTGTAAAGCATGGTCTGTGGTGAGAGTTTTGTGGCGTGGTAACGAACGTGTTAAGTGATCAACGCAAGTTAATTCTCTTTTTTAAAAAACATTGTAAAAGTTAGAAAGAAATTTTGGTGTGTTTTTTCAAATGTTTGGCAAAGGGTGGCCCAACAAAATATTGAAAATGAATAAAAAATCATTGTTTTCACATTGCAATAGTTTGATTTCCTCCTGATACAAAGATATTTTGAAATAATTCATATTTCATGGGGTGCATAAACCGCGATATTGGAAATCAATAAAAAATCATTGTTTTCACATTTCATTAGTTTGATTTCTTTTACATTTTATTAGTTTGATTCTGATACAGACATACTTTTAAATAATTCATATTTTATGAGATATCTTAGCACTAGAAATTGAGCCAATTCGACCCAAACTCAAGTCACAAATTCTTTTTCCTTTGTTATTAAATCCAGCATTAGGGTCGAAGTTTCGTTTAATTTCGGCCGAATATCCATTAAACGTTGATAATGTTTACAAAAGAGAAGAAATTACGCGCGATTTGTTTTTCATGCAAACCAATTACATTTTTCCCGTAACTACAGAAATTCCGTACAGTGGTTGAGCACTTCCGTGTAATATCTCATGCGATATAGTAAAATGTTTCCAGCCAATTGAACGGATTATCGAGAGGCGACGTTCATACGGGGCAATGCAAAGTCAAAACTGCAAGTCCGTAACAAAATATCCAATTTATCCTCGTTACTAAGTTACAGCAATTGAAAGTTTATCCCCCCCGGGTGCAAGTAGATTGGTCGACGCCGACACTATCCATTTTCTCTCATTTCTGCTTCCGTCTCGGTTGTCCTCCTCGTTTTCAGTTTAAAACCATCGCCCCGTATGAGCGCCGTTACGCTTCCATCCGATTTAATGGTAATTTCTCCAGGCATAAGTAGACTCCTTGGCTTTGTTACGGTTCGCAATTGTCCTCATTAAGCGAGTCAACTCAGTTTGAATTATGCCTGTGACAAATTTTGTCTGCGAAATAAGGCGGTGTTGAAAAATTCCATTTAAATTAATGGTTAACTTATGGTAAATTCCTCTTTTCCGAACATATTTTTATGTAGAAAGTAACATAACGTGTTAAATTTGAAAAATTAACAATGTATCTACACATTTTTTTTTTTATCGATTCCAAAGAAAAATTTCAGAGTTTATATGGGTTTATATTAACTTTTGCATACGACTCTCGCATCGTTGGTTTACTGTTTCTCGGGGTGCTCGAGGTTTCGAATGACAAATGTGGGAAATTAGATTTTTTAAGAGAACGCTTCGATGTCTGGTTTGTAAAGCAATGATCGCATGTTCAGTGGTGGGTGTTCCGTACCGAACATTTCTTTTGTCTATTTTCGCATCATGCCTGTGACAAATTTTGTCTGCGAAATAAGGCGGTGTTGAAAAATTCCATTTAAATTAATGGTTAACTTATGGTAAATTCCTCTTTTCCGAACATATTTTTATGTAGAAAGTAACATAACGTGTTAAATTTGAAAAATTAACAATGTATCTACACATTTTTTTTTTTATCGATTCCAAAGAAAAATTTCAGAGTTTATATGGGTTTATATTAACTTTTGCATACGACTCTCGCATCGTTGGTTTACTGTTTCTCGGGGTGCTCGAGGTTTCGAATGACAAATGTGGGAAATTAGATTTTTTAAGAGAACGCTTCGATGTCTGGTTCGTAAAGCAATGATCGCATGTTCAGTGGTGGGTGTTCCGTACCGAACATTTCTTTTGTCTCTTTTCGCATCAAGCCTTTCTCCTTTTATTTTTATAGCTTAAGGAAATTGTAAGACGGGCCTGAAGAATCCGCGACCCATAGGATTAGCCGGGGCCGTTATTAAGCGCGTACCCTCGGTAATTTCACCACCAGAACTCAGTTTATTAACCATTGTCCCGATTTTCCAATTACTGAACTAGTGTCTTCCTTCTCTCGTGAAACCTTTTCTGAATTATTTAGGCATTCGTGAAGCTACAAAATTAATTTTTAAGTAGATTTTTGGTTGATTGTTTAATGCTATATTGGAAGGCAAAGGTGGCGTATTTGTGAAAGAATGTTGTCTAATTTCAGCTCGCAGATTTATCTAAAATTAAAAAATCAGGAATTTTCGTAATTCGTATGAGTGCCACTATAGTAGGTTCCAGAGTTAGCGACGAAAGTCAAAATTTAAGAAAATAGCGTGCATTCAAAGTTTAACTATCAAAATTCTCCACCCTTTTCTCCAGTTTGTTGATAGAAAAAATATGAAATTTTCAGCGTAGAAATGTAAATTCACCAACGGATCAATTTTTCATCTTAGAAATCACCCAGATCGACGCTGAGATTCGTTATTCCCTCTCTTATTGGCCGTTTCCCGAGGCAAGATAGAAATTCAAGAGAGTTTAACGCGGCCCCAGGGATCGCTCGAAAAATTGATCAGCTGGGACTTGTAAACGTGAGAAATGTAAGGTTTCTTCCGGGTGTGAGGAAAAAGCAGCGCACGGGGAATTAAAGATACAACGAGGGGAAAAAGGCTCGTTCCCCCCTTTGTCTCGTTGGTCGAATTGTTTTACGCCGCGGCTCGAAAATATTACGACATTTCGCGGCCGTTTCACGCGACGACGACATTAGATAACGCTACGGTTGACAAAAAGACCGGTGTTCTGACTAATTACCGGCTAACAAAGACACCAACGGAGCTGGACAAAGTGAGACGCACGTAATTTCACGTTTCGCGGCTGTATAACGCTGCCGCCTCTGCTATTAACACTGGTTCTTACATAAAACTGTGGCCGGTTCTGCAATAGCCAAGTGGCGCACAATCGACCGTTCGATATCGACACGCTTCGGCGACATTTTAATAAGCAAAACCGAATGTGAGGCATTCTTGGGTCGCCGTAGTCACATTTGCGGTTGGAAAAACCACGCGTTCTGGAATCTTGAAAAACAACCGCCCCCACCCGGTCTGTTTTGTCGGCCAACTTTACAATTGCGGCACTCTGGTAGCTACCTGTGCGGATAGAAATTTTGCGGGCAAGTTTTGCACGGTGGCACCGATTATTGAACACGCTACTCGTGTAACCGGTACCTCGAGACTACCGGTAATTCTCTGGGCACGATAGAGTTATCTGCGAGGATTCTGCAAAGATCGTTTAATTCTAAATTCGTCATTTTCAATTTCTCGCGTGTTTAATTATTCGAATTCCAAAATTAATTTCAGTCTGTTATATTTTTATAAGAAAGATCTATTAATTACATACCAGGTGAGCCAAATAAAGTGTCACGAGCTATATTTCTCTTTTAAATCAGCGTAAACATACACTCGATTTTTTTTTACGTTAAATTGGACCAGGTGGCTAAAATTATTTAGGCTAGAACAAATTTTAGAGCAAAGGGAGGATTCCTGGACATTTTCCAAAATGGAATGTGTTGGATTATTTCTAACAACACCCTATGGAAATAATCAAGTGAGGACAAAAATGTCTCCGGGTTATTTTAAACAATGGCACTGGGACTTCCACCAGATGCATCTGGTGTTCGTCTTCGAGTCACTCACTGCACAATGCCATACCATAATGTAAACAGTTTCTAGGTATAAGGGGACCCCAACTTTCTTTTGGGTGCCCAGAAACAGTCCTTCAGAAGATTCAATAGAGTAAAGACGTTTCCTCTGAGACCGTAAATAAATCGTATATTACAAAGTTAAAAGACTATTTCATTCCATAACCCATTTCCAATACTGATTAATGTTCAAAATAAATTAGAATCAAAGAAGAAAATAATATCAAAAAATAGAATGAGTTCTTAACCAAGAGGCTTTGAATTTCTGTTTTCAAAGTGGTCGTTAAGGATATTTTGAAAGCTGAGATTTAATTAAAATGAACAAATTCGGTTGTTCGTGAAATCAATGTATACGTGTTCAACTCTCTACTCTTTGTCAGTTTCTATTTTTGCATAAAGTAAAATTTATTTATTTCAACTTTCTTTTACTTACTAGAGCATCGTTGCGTTCATTTAGTTAACAAATGAAACGCGAATGTTTTTAAAAACAAGCGACAAACGTACTCGTCGGTAATGGAATTAATGCAGTTAAAGTTATTAACATGTTGTAACAAAACGAAGAAATGCAATTTCGCAAAATGATAAGCGAGTAAAAAACATTCTCTTCTAATGGAATCATTCGGCAACCGATTCGGAAGGAACTGTTCGCGTCTTCGTTTCTCCGTGCTTGTCTGAGCCATATGCGTAGTAACTACTGAAAGGAGGTCTGATCGTACGTTTTACTACTGCCGAAGAGTCATTCTCGCAGAAATCGTGTTTCCACGCGTGTGTGATATTGCATTCTGGAAAGTGGCTGCGCGCTTCGTATCTGAAGTTATTAAAAATTTCTTAGTCCTTTTTTTTTTGGCGGAAAAGAGCGGACAATTGGGGATTGTATCGCATGAGGGGGAAATGAGGAAATACATGGGAAGGTTTTCGGTTGAAAATTCGGTCGGAAGAAGCCAATTACAGTGGTGCCCGTGTGTAAGCCATTCCACGTCAAATTGTACACTTTCTGGTATTATGTCACAGATTTTTTTCATACTCAGCACCATTATTGGCATGCATGGAAAATTAATTGTAAAATTTGTTGTTTTCTCTGTTGGACAGTTTGCAAGGTGTTAAATGTTAAATTGTTGAAAAATTGAATTTTTGAACTGTAAAATTTTCGTCTCTGTTGCATAGTTTGCAAGATGTTAAACATTAAATTGTCAGAAAATTGAATTTTCGAACTGTAAAATTTTTGTCTCCTCTGTTGCATAGTTTGCAAGATATTAAATGTTAAATTATTGAAAAATTGAGTTTTCGAATTTTCAAACTGTAAAATTTTCGTCTCCTCTGTTGCATAGTTTGCAAGATGTTAAACATTAAATTGTCAGAAAATTGAATTTTCGAACTGTAAAATTTTTGTCTCCTCTGTTGCATAGTTTGCAAGATATTAAATGTTAAATTATTGAAAAATTGAGGTCACAGATTTTTTTCATACTCAGCACCATTATTGGCATGCATGGAAAATTAATTGTAAAATTTGTTGTTTTCTCTGTTGGACAGTTTGCAAGGTGTTAAATGTTAAATTGTTGAAAAATTGAATTTTTGAACTGTAAAATTTTCGTCTCTGTTGCATAGTTTGCAAGATGTTAAATGTTAATTTGTTGAAGGTTTGGGTTTGCGAATTTTCGAACTGTAAAATTTTCGTCTCCTCTGTTGCATAGTTTGCAAGATGTTAAATGTTAAAGTGTTGAAGGTTTGGGTTTGCGAATTTCCGAACTGTAAAATTTTAGTCTCCTCTGTTGCATAGTTTGCAAGATGTTAAGCATTAAATTGTCAGAAAATTGAATTTTCGAAAAATCATGCCACCATTTTGTTTTTCATATCTCTGGTTACCCAAGAGATACTAACTTGCTCTTGAAATCATTTTAAAGAGAAAATTAACTATTGTAGAAATCACGACGAAAATCTCTACGTGGCGTGTTTTGTTTGGAGAATTAAGCCGCAGTTCAATGAGATAAAGAGTTCACGACTGAGATACCAGCGACAATTTATCCGGAGTAAACAGAAAGTCGTTTTCTGTTTCTAACTTGTTCGAGCCGGAATTTAACAAGTTTTGCAAACTCTTGTTTTGTGTCGCGGCTTAATTAGCTGTCCAACACGGTCCGCGTTGAACCAATTATCGCAAGATTAATATTTTACGCAATCCTAATGTTTTGCGCTGCGTTAACAATTTTTTCGATATCCGTTTACTCTCGGCGTATGTTCTTTTGTATGCTGCAGTTGAACGATTCACCGACGTGCTATTAACTTTTGTGTAATTTTACCGAATAAATATGCAGGTTAATTAATTTTACTTGATTTCCTTTTTAGTGATTTCCAAAAATTTTGAAAAAATTGCAAACTGTTAACGTCACTGTTTACTACTTTTTTTAAATCTGAGCTTGTTGTGAAAATTTAAAACGCACGCTTTGTAGATTTATGTCAATTATACACATGTTGAAAATTTCATTAAAGTCGGTCGATGCAGGAACAAGGCATTGAAATATGTAAGAATCTTCAGATTTATTAGTTATAGTGCGATTTTCACAATTTTTAACCGTTTGTAGCTCACAGCAACGTTAACCGATTTCGATGAAATTTTCAGCATGTGTACTATTGGAAATGGGTTATGGAATGAAATAGTCTTTTATCTTTGTAATATACGATTTTATTTACGGTCTCAGAGGAAACGTCTTTACTCTATTGAATCTTCTGAAGGACTGTTTCTGGGCACCCAAAAGAAAGTTGGGGTCCCCTTATACCTAGAAACTGTTTACACTATGGTATGGCATTGTGCAGTGAGTGACTCGAAGACGGACACCAGATGCATCTGGTGGAAGTCTTAGTGCCTTTGTTTAAAATAACCCGGAGACATTTTTGTCCTCACTTGATTATTTCCATAGGGTGTTGTTAGAAATAATCCAACATGTATAATTGACAGAAATCTATAAAACGCATTTCTTGTAAAAGTTGTAAACCTTTACAATTTTCTTCACGATTCCCACAAATTGCAATTTTTTCAAAATTTTAGTATACTAATCCTTCCAACTTCTCAAAAAAATAACTCAAGTCGTTTGGTCCAATTTGAAAAAAAATTATACTGTTCTAAAGAGTGTCCGAATATTAATAAGAGTCACTGTATAACCGTTTGAGTGCCACACGGCGATCGCGCTTCTTCTATCCTGTCCTAAAAGCGCCAGCGCTCCAGGCTGCGAAGCCCATAATCACAGAGGGGTGGATTTTTTTCGATGCACGACTTTACGGTTACCCTTGAGTCTTAAGTAAAAGAAGATAAAATTAATATTAATATTTATCACATGTGAGCTGAGAACAGCGCAATCGCGCTCTTCGGCATTTTTGGACGCGGAATATGACGAGCGCTATCGCACCGCTTGGCAATTTTCGATCGGGAAATAAGAAAGGCTCGTGGCACTCAAACGGTTAATATAATCGCTACAACCAAACAGTTCCATAGAAACTGTAGTCTGATTGCTTAAAAAATTTTCGCCTCCAACGATTCAGTAGAATAAAATGATTATTTTCAAATACTAAACATCGAAATTTAACATCCGTATTATAGCACTCAACAGACAACAATTACGTCTCCTTTCTGTCCCCAACGATATCTTGAAAAATGTCTCGAACCGGAAGTGAATATTCCAGCAATGTTTGTTCACGATTGAACGTGTCATCGGGTTAAGTAGCTCGTAGAAATTACACGAGGACGAAATGAGATAGTAATTACGCGGGCAGCGATAATTTATCGGCCACAGTGAACCGCATTCGGTATTCGTATCAAAGCGTAAACCACGGCTAATTTGGCTACGCTGGATGTGATTACGTTGCCGGGAATCAGAGGCTGATACAAATTATATCTTGCAACTGTACGCCAGGACCTAACGCGAACGTTCAATGTGTCTGACAATTGATAATCCACCGATAAGAGAGGACAGTTTGTTTGCGTGTACAGGTAACAGTTTACCGGCGATGCTTTTCATCTGTCGGTTTAATTGCGGTCCTGGCAAATCTTTCGAATTATCGTACTTTCGTTTCTGTTCTTGCTTCGTTGCTTTTATTGGCCGAGGGGATCGTAACAGAACGGCGTAAATATGTTTACATATGGGACATCCTCTTTGCGAGGATTTAAAGGGGAATTCTGAGCGAAATAGCAAGTTTTCGTTGCGATACACTTATTGTTCCTTTCTTCATAGATATGGTATTTTCTTCGTTGCAGAATTGCATATTTGATATACATTTATAAAACGTATTTTCTTTGCTAATTTTTAATTATATTTCGTTATTTATAAAACGCAGTTTCTTTACCGAATTCAATCTGTTTCTTCGAAAGTAAATATCGTTGCAAAGGATTCTCCTCTCCTAAATTCAATTTTTTTTTTTTTTTTCAAAGTAAATACCTTTGCAATTTTTCTTATCCTTGGATAGATTCATTTTAAATTATATTTCGTTATTTATAAAACGCAGTTTCTTTACCAAATTCAATCTGTTTCTTCGAAAGTAAATATCGTTGCAAAGGATTCTCCTCTCCTAAATTCAATTTTTTTTTTTTTTTTCAAAGTAAATACCTTTGCAATTTTTCTTATCCTTGGATAGATTCATTTTAAATTATATTTCGTTATTTATAAAACGCAGTTTCTTTACCAAATTCAATCTGTTTCTTCGAAAGTAAATATCGTTGCAAAGGATTCTCCTCTCCTAAATTCAATTTTTTTTTTTTTTTTTTCAAAGTAAATACCTTTGCAATTTTTCTTATCCTTGGATAGATTCATTTTAAATTATATTTCGTTATTTATAAAACGCAGTTTCTTTACCAAATTCAATCTGTTTCTTCGAAAGTAAATATCGTTGCAAAGGATCAAAAATTCAAATTTTTTTTTTGAAAGGGTTCGATATAATTCATTTTTTTTTTTTTAATTTTATACTTTCGTATACTTCATAATTTCCTCAGTTACTTTTTGCAAGAATTATTTTCAAAATTAGCATTAACGGCAGATACACTACCGGCCAAAAGTTTTCATCAATACTGAATCTGCTACTTATTTTTCATAGACTTGATATCGATATTGTGGAGATAAATAGCAGTTTATCTCATATCGATTGATTTGAATGATACGAAATTCGTTAAAAAATTCTTAAAGCTGCTGACTTTTTTCTGCGAATTTTTCTGTAACTTGCAATGCACAGTGATTCCAAACTTCTGGCCGGTAGCGTGTATACACTTGTCCTTTTCTCAGTTTTCGAATCTCAACGTAACTACCGTAGTTTAGACGGTTCCTCGAGTTATCGGACGAAATAAGGCACAACAGTCACGCGGAAAGATTAGGAACCGACTTCCTCGGGAATGTCCTCGACAACGGGATGATAACGTCCTATTACGCGACGAGCTTTTCGCGAAGGCTGTTTGGATGGTGAAGTTCCGTTTATCTAGCGTGGCGCAGCATAAAGCGATAGCTTGAAATTCACGAGCGTGAGTACTTGACATGGAAACGGTGACACTTCGCGGTTCCACCGTTGAATTTCGAATATTGTCTTGGATTTTGGTTCGGAATCGTAATTCGATATGTATGGGACGAGCTGATTTATCGCGGTTTCTACTACCGTTCGATACAAAGGCTTTGAACTCCGATTTACTGCTAGATAGATAGATCGTTCTACCGAGTTACAGAATAATTTTGTTAGAAGCTATGTTTTTAAATTCATCGCGTATACGACGTTTTCGTTTCTTTGTTTTATTTTTATCGCGCTATCTTCTCCTTTTCTTTATCTTCTTCTGCACTTCCGGTTCCTCTCTGTTGCAAGCGTAAGTAAAAATTGTAAGTGTATCGTATGAACTGTGTAACAGTTCTGTTTCTAGACTGAAATATAAAATCTAAGTTTGACAAATTTTTTTCAACTTAGAATCGCAACATTTGTGTTACGCAAAAAGTGTATTTTTGGGACATGATGGGTGTTAGAGAGTTATTCATTTTTTTGTAAATATTAAACTGAATATCGAGCTTCTTTCAGATGCATAATTAAATTTCTTGTCAATTTAAGGTGCAAAATATTTTTTGAACGATTAATAGAGAAAGTTACAATTAATGTATTTACAGTTGGGAGACGTTAAATTTTCGAATCTTGCGGAAATAATAGGAATTTTTCATCCTCCAATTTTTACGGCTAAAATTACGATTCAATGTAGGCAGTTTTCTACGCTTCCTACGGCAGACGTGAAATTCAGTAGTCCGTTCACGACGGCCGACTTGAAATCGAGCCCTAAACATATCGAATTGTTTATAAAGTATTTGAGTCTTTGAGAATATCGTGATTTTAATATACCGTATTTAGTATTGTACTGAATAATTAAGAAAGGAAAGCTGTGACACGTTCTCAGAGTCGGTACCGGTGTCGGGTCAGAAGGGTTAAGGTACTGATTTAGTCACTTTCAATCTCAAGTCTCCATAATAAATAAAAAGTTGACTGTATCGGTGACGAATCATTTTCTAATTGCCCCACGTTGGGAGACACTGGTCTAAACGCACCTTAGCAATGAAAGCAGAGACAGTGCTGAGTGAAAGATGCACGTGACCATAGTGACCACAAGAATTGATAGAATTGATATTAGACGAAAATTCTACAAACATTAGCACTTACTTGAATTAAATGCTTCTACTAATCATCGCATCACTGGTCACCGATGACCTCCACGGTATTCAACGTGTTAAGGTTTGTCAGCTGTTCAAGGTGAGATTAAAGTTGCTCGTTAGCCGTGCAGACTAGATTGCAATAAAACAATAAAAAATGAAGAAAAAAAAAGAAGGTACTTTTGGACAAAGTTCAAGGAGGTGATCCGACGCGCAGCAGTTGCAAGTGACACGTTGTCGGACAGCGAGCTTCTTCTGGACGAAAGAGGTCTTGAGAACAGCTCTGAGCACGAAGCGAGCTAGTCGGTGGAAAGTAGTTGCAAAAACAGCGCAAAGAAGAGTCAAGCAATTCTATGGAGAGCTATTTGCTCTGTGCAGTAGCAAATCCTGCAAAACGGTCTTTTGCTGGCGAGCACGGCGAAGACGGTTTAGCTGTCTCAACGAGCGTGGAACTTGCAGACAAACGGAACGATTCCCGCGTGTAAGAAAGGGAAACGGCTTTCAGGAGTTTGTACAGTTTGTTTGTCTCTAATTTATAAGTAGTTCTTTGATAGGCTGTTAGCAGAGTGCGAGGAAATTAGGTATTTGTCAATTTTATGTTGAAATCTTCGAAGAATATGTACGTGTCAGAAATGAAACTTTATTTCACAGATTTTTTCGTATAATTACTTGTTTTATAGGTTTTCACAAGTAGTAATTATTGGTTTCATAGATTTTTTCTAATAATTATTTGTTTCATAGATTTTCACAGATGATAATTATTTGTTTCTTAGATTTTCACAAATAATTATTTGTTTCACAGATTTCCCCAAGTAATAATTATTTGTTTCCTAGATTTTCACAGGTAATAATTATTTGTTTTATAGATTTCCCCAAGTAATAATTATATGTTTCCTAGATTTTCACAGGTAATAATTATTTGTTTTATAGATTTTCACAAGTAATAATTATTTGTTTTCTAGATTTTCACAGGTAATAATTATTTGTTTTATAGATTTTCACATCTAATAATTATTTGTTTCATAGATTTTTCCAAGTAATAATTTTTTGTTTCATAGATTTTCACAGATAATTATTTGTTTCGTAGGTTTTCACAGATAATTATGCGTTTCGTAGATTTTCACAAGTAAGTTAGGGTTCCTACTAGCAAAGACTGATAAATTATGTTTGATTTGTACAATTAGAGCATATTGATCAAAATGTGAGATTTGTTCAAAGTTTCACAGAAGACATTTCTTGCAGGATTTCTTTAACGGAAAGCTTGAAACCATTTGAAGTTTCCTGAAGAATTTAAAGTCCTGTAATACAAGATTCCGAGATTCCACACTGAATAAATCTTTAAAATACGTTTTTTGAAACGTTTTTATCAAAGAAGGGATATTCTGCCCTCGCACGTAGAAAATTGTTATGCATACGAAAGAAGCTTGTTTTTAATAAGTTAAAAACTGTCGTTTTTACCAAAATTTATTGGAACATTAGTTCTAAAAAATATGAAGAACTTAATAGGTAATAAGAGAATTACAACTGTAGCAATTAAAAAGCTATGATTTCAAAATTAAAAACTTAGGCGTGAATTTACAAATTCGACGTCTGAACACTGTCGAATTAAAAGATGTAAGAAATGAAAAATCGCGAGCACTGTAAATGAAGAAATGTGAAATAGAATTACAAGTGGAAAACCTGAAGAAACCCGATACTAATTCACGATATATTTTTCATATTTCCTAGGTAGTAAGACGATAAAACGTTCCTTGACATTTCGGTCCTATAATTCAAATTTAAAGCATTCCATTTAAATTTCAAATTACACTCTACAGAATCGGGGACACAGCGAAAAAATTCTTAATATCTCCCCGGAAACTGCGAATCTTTCTCTATCGCGAAAAATGAAACTGTACGATACGTAGAATTTGAAAAAGGGAAAACAGGAGAGGGGAAAAGTTCAATTTTATCGTGACAATAGAATCAGCAGCCATTCACATCAACCCTGACTAGCAAACGCGTTGAAGGGTTACACGTGTAATCGAGTTTCCACCCTGTCCTGTAATTTACATTTTTCCTCCCTCGCTTTTAATCGTAGAAACACGATCGCCACGCGGAAACAGTTTGGACAGGGCGCTGAAAAAAGAAATTATTACCAGCACCGATGATTAAAACGATGTTCCCAGTCCGACCTGTTCTCGAATCATTTCTCTATCGTTATTTAACGCGTTGTGTACGCGACGAAATTGCTATATTTCTTTGCTTTCGATTTATCTTCGAACTCGTGCTTCTTTTTTTTTTTTTTTGCGACAGAATCGCAATTTTTAACGCGGATTTGTAGTTTTTGGTTTATTGCATAAAACGAGCGAGATTTCACGTCCGAAAATTGTAACTTTCGTTCGGAGAGCTGTCGTTTCTTTAAAAGTCAACTGTTTTTTAACTAGCCACGTCGGGAACAGCGTTTGTCTATATATTTGCAGAAAGTACATAATTTGCTTTTTGCTTTGTGGTGAAAATTGTTTTCGTAGGAGAAATTACCAGAAATTACTGCAGCAGAAATTACGGCCAAAGATAAATTACGAATACGATAATGTTTGTATTAAAAAATTCTAAAGGAACGTCGGTTTTTAGGCCTCCCAGCTGCATGTCACGCAATTATGTTATTTTTAAAAAATATTCAGTTACTTCGTTTACATATACAGTAAATTCTCCACAAGTGTCAGTCCGCAAGGAACCTAAACCTGACACTTGTAGAGTCAGGGACTACGTTTCCGAGCCTCGCGCCCGCCTTTGTAGTTTGCCGAACGTAGACAAGGACAGCGAATAAAAGATAAGGATGAAACGTGAGTCGAGGCAACCAAGCGATTTAAATACCAACTTTTTTAATTTTACGTTTTTTTATCGAAAATGACATCAAACACGACATAATGTGAACAATATTTACTTATTAACACGTTCACTGTCACGCCAGACAATTATATCGTGTTTGATATCATTTTCATCAGAAAAATCTCACCAGAGTGCCTCAAATGTTTACAATAATTACAATAGATGTTGTCAACTAAAAATTTTGAACGTCATAGCTAGCTAGACATTATTTTCAATTGAATAAAAAAATTATAAAGCACAATACTGTAATCCTATGCTTAAAATGTATTTTCTTGTGGCCGCCTGACAGCAACCTGTAAATCTGGCGCGACAGTGAACGTGTTAATAAGTAAATGTTGTTCAAATTATATCGTGTTTGATATCATTTTCATCAGAAAAATCTCACCAACATGTTAAAAAAAATTCCAGATGAAAAAAAGTAAAGTTAAAGAAATTATATTTTTCTATTATGATTTTGTGTAGCCGTGAAATCTCGTAAAGGAAACCGACTGGTGTGGCGTTACACGCTTGACTGACTGCGAGCGAGATAACGTAGGCGCAGACCTAGGCGTAGGACCATCTATACTGACACTTGTAGAATCCAAACTGACTGACACTTGTAGAGAATTTACTGTATTTCTTTTATACATTTAACGTTGTTTTCCTTAAAATCAATATAACATTTAGTAAAAAATTTCAATCAGTACGTCCAAACACTTTAATTACTCATCGCACCTTTTACTAAATTATTATTCGCAAGTTATAGATTTGATTTCTCGTAAAATCAGTGCATCGTTCGGTATAAAATTGAAATCAGTACAGAGTCTTTAAAATCAGTAACTGTACCGAATAAATCGGCACGTTCGGACACTTTAATTATACATCCCACCTTTCACATTGTAAATGATTATCGTTGCCTTAATAATATAATTAACGAGCACCTCGTTACATTAAATCATTTACGGTTCAATTACAATTAAATCGAAATTAAGGAAACAAAACATCTGATGAATTATCCTCTCAATGTTCAGTGCACTAAGCTCGCGAGCCTGCACCTCGTGACCTATTTACAAAAAATGAAGAGTC
The DNA here is from genome assembly GCF_001263275.1 of Habropoda laboriosa. Taxonomy (NCBI): domain Eukaryota; kingdom Metazoa; phylum Arthropoda; class Insecta; order Hymenoptera; family Apidae; genus Habropoda; species Habropoda laboriosa. Next base: position 1,194,648 of record NW_017100331.1, on the reverse strand, counting down.
ATTGAAGGGCTCTGTGTTTACCACACACGCATTCGAATGACGTAATGCACAGCACTGTCTCATATTGCGACCAGAAATGAGCAGTTTCACTGTATGACAGTGCAACGTCCGTATTTCACAGTTTATACGTCGTAAATTATTCCGCCGTATTATACCCATTTTTCATTGTTCACCGTAGACTCGATCTACTTTAGCTCGGGTAATCGGGATTCTATTAAAGCTTGATTTATGCCGCTGGTATAGAGCTACACCGCGATCGCGGTCCAGACAAATGTTACTACTAAATGGTCTTCCAATGGAGTAAGGGTAGGCAACGTTTCAGTGTATATATTCTTGGGATACCAATAAACGTGCATTTTCGAACGATACCTACATGTGTATATACAGTGTGGTCCACGCAACTTGCAGTCCGCGAATAACTTCGAAGGTATGCGTTGTATGAACAAACTTTTTGTACAAGAGTTGCGTGGTTTGAAGGGGCACATTATGTAGTGTATGCACTTTTCTTTTTTGGAGACATTTCGGAGATTTTAAGGTTAACTTCGTTATTTTGAATGAAATTCTATATTAGTAGCATTGTGTTTATTGTTCTCCTTTTAGGATTACAGTGAGTTCCGTTTCCATTTTGCTTAATCCTAACCTACTTAAAATCAACAGTCTAAGGTAATAGGAAATATTAACCTATAAGCACTTAATGTCGTATAACCACCATCTACAGATCCAACTACATTAGGATTACAGTGAGTTCCGTTTCCATTTTGCTTAATCCTAACCTACTTAAAATCAACAGTCTCTAAGGTAATAGAAAATATTAACCTATAATCACTTAATGTCGTATAACCACCATCTACAGATCCAACTACAAACTACCATTACCTAAAATATAATTCATAGTTTTGTATAAAACAGTATAATAAATTAACCCCTAGCCTACGAAGCTCCCTGCGTTCCAAAATGAAATGCTAGACTTTTATGCCGAAATATCGAAGAATGTTGAATTCTGAGTGAAAAGGTATTGACCTTTATTAGCCCAAAAATAAAATTCAGTTTTTTGTTGTTGTTTTTAATTGCAAGTTTAAGGTCACGTGTTTTTTATAAGGTTGTTAGTGATTATCATACATGTACACTTACCTACAGCAGGTAGTAAAGGCGAATAACTTTTAGGAGGGCTAGAATTTTTAATCAGTTTTATTAATCTTCCAAGTTGTATAAAAGTAAACGTGTGTTTTTGTGTATATGAATAGAAATATCGATTTTCTTTAGTAATAACAAATTTTTGCACATAATTCTTAAATTCTTCTCAGTGTGCAGTACCTACGGTCGCTATAGTACGAATTAAAATAATTTACAGCACACATTGAAATCACTTGAATTATTAATAGTTTTAGCGAATATATCTGTATTAAGCACAAATGATGAAAAGGATAAATTGAACGAAGTTAATATAAATAATTTTGAATGAAAATTTAATGTCGGTTTTAATTTAAATTTTCTCAAACTGAATGTCGGTTTTAATTTAAATTTTCTCAAACTGACGAAAAATGCAGTTCGCATTAATTCTCTGCATCCCTGAATATATTGTCAATTTCACCACTAAAATTTTTATTTCTCAACTTTGTTTCTACTCTACAGAGATTTCACTATATTTTTTCGAAAAAATAGTGTTGGTATTTATAAACTGGACGATAAATGATACCTTCAATGATACCACATCACTCGTATCTTTAAAATCAATTTTCGCGAAAACAGTGGCTTGTGTAAAAAACTTGTACCGTGCATATTTGATTTATTTTTCCGAGAGGAATAGCTTCTCTTGTTTATTACGTCGTGTCGCAACTTTTCAGATCGTTTCATAAAATACACGTGCAACCTGTTATACTGCGTTTGTATCGGATGTGACAATCGAAATACGCTGTCGTTCGTAAGTATTAGGACGCCTATTATATTCGCACACAAAGTATCGTATCATACAGTCGATTTACTAGAACAGTGCCACGACTAACAAAATGAAATTTTTCAGGAAAACGGTTCGAAACTTTTTATGACAGAAAATGATTAATTAATCAACGCAAATTGTAATTAATAATCACTCGATGCAAACATTTTTTCATTTACAATTTACCTAATAGTCTTCTAGGTTTATGTGTATTGCTTATTATTTAAAAAAAACCTTCTATTTTGTTCTATAAAGTTCTACTTTGAATTGTGACATTTTTTAATTTTATTTATTTATTTCAAGTCGCATCAATCACTAAAATTATGTTATTAGCGACCTCAGACTACAGAAGTATTTTAAAAATTTTCAATTTTCATTTTAATTTTAGCGACTCTCATTTTTAGAGTTATTTCTTCCAGATATCTCTAAATCAACGATTCTTGTGTTATCCTCCGAGATTCCACATGGATTAATTTTTGTTTCGATTTGAATAATTTTGTAACGATTGTTCACATTCAGTTCACGTTCGACAAGTGTCTTAATACGTACGAAAGTGAGTGTATTTACAACAGTACTACGATTTGATCGATAACGTAAGTTAAAGGAGGGGGGAAAAAAGCAGAGTGAAATGATAAATCACAGGGTTCATTTTTATGGACCAACAAGACATTTCCCTCTTATCTGGAAATGATGTAAGAATTATATGAGTGTTTCTTGTGTTCGTGGTTGATGGTGGTGGGTGGCTAAGTCGACAATTCCAACAGAACCAATGGAGTTACGACCGCCGGCAGTGGAAACGGAGGGTTTAACTACACGTATAAAGTGCAGCTTGAGAAATGTTGTCGGTAGAAACTCCTCCATCTAGTTTGCCTCTTTTACAGCCGTTCAAACTATTAACTATCCCGATGTTTTCAAGCCTGTTATAGCTTTTTTCTAACATGCGTCATGTTACTTTATGCTCCTGTGATTCGTGAACTTTTCATTTAGACGGTAATTAATTCGAAAATATGTAGCGATATTTTTTAAATGGAGGAATTTGTTGGAGAAGTATAATTTAATTTGGTAATTCAGTTTTTCATTTTTTGTTTTGGATTCTTAGCTTCGGTCGTTTTATTTCTATTACTGTTCCTATTGCTGAGCGTAATTCTTGTTAGTGTACAATTGTATCGTATTATAGAAATGAATTTCTCGTGGTAAATTTGGCTAAAGTAAAAGTGGGACAGTGAGAATTCTATTCTTTGTAAAGAAATAGGTTTTTTGTAACAGAAACATGAAAATTAGGAAAGAAACGTAATAATTTTTGAATAAAAAGATATCGAGTTTCTCTAATTTCAACGAACAGCCTTCGTTATTAGATAGCACAAAGTATTATACAGGGTGTCCCGTAACTCCTCGAACACCCGGAAATGGAGGGTTGCTGGGGTAACTCTGAACAACTTTTTCCTTTACCAAAATGTTGGTTGAAGCTTCGTTTTTGAATTATTAACGAAAAACACTGGCCAATTACAGCGCGCGTAGAGCCCGCGCTCAGGAGCGAAGAACAGAGGCTACTTTCAGACCTTCGCTATTTTCTTCACGATTCCGACTAATTGCAGTTTTTTCAAAAATTTATACAAATGTCAGAATGACGGCAAAAGCCCATTTCTCTAAGCCTTATAAAAATAGCGGTGCAAAGTGAAAATTTTTTGACAGCGATCGATAACCGAGAAGTCCGCGGTAACCGCGGATGAGCCTGTTCTCCGTCCCTGAGCGCGGGCTCTACGCGCGCTCTGATTGGCCAGTGTTTTTCGTTAATAATTCAAAAATGAAGCTTCAAACAACATTTTGGTAAAGGAAAAAGTTGTTCAGAGTCACCCCAGCAACCCCCCATTTCCGGGTGTTCGAGGAGTTACGGGACGCCCTGTATAAAGTATGCTCATAAAACAGTATTTTTAGAGAAACTACATTTGAAACGTTCTAGTGAACGAATTTCAACGAAAGTACCGCAAATATTACTATTTCTTCGAAATATCGCATTTTTCCCAAATAAATTGGATCACACAAGCAACGAAATAAAAGAAAAAGTGAATAAAAATTTCAAAATAACAAATTAAACCCTGTTACTAATATTTTTATAGAGAGTTGGAATAATTTCGTGGAAAATAAATTCTCAGCTAGGAATGTTGATATTTCTTTTCATACGTTGAAACAAAATTATGTAACATGTATAAATGAAATTCTAGTTATCAGAGATGCAAATATCATCCGTATCGCGCGTTCGCAGCTTTATAAGATCGTAACAAATGTTCAATTTGCTCCGGCGGGAGAACAGATGAAAGTGAGCCGGCTAGGGAATATGTTTAATATTTCCTTGGCCGTTTCATTACGTGGTACGTTTTAACATTTAAATTGAACATTAAACGCGAACGTTAACGGCGAGCATTGTGAATTCGATGATACTATCGTAGTTCGACGAAAAATTGTAGAGTGGCCATAAGGTAGCTATTGGAATTAAATTATATAGATTTAATACACGCACACCGGGTGTCCCGGTTTTCTCCGGTATTTTTGTTATAACTTCTTAACCCTTTGCACTGGTGAGGCGACTGAGAATCGACGTTAACCCTTTTAATTCCGTGGCTCGATTTGGGTCGATTCGATTTATGTATGGAGGATTCCTTGATACCGGCTTAGTTGTAGCAAATGTCTAGTAGAAAAATACAATTTCTTTAATTTTACTTTTTTTCATCTGAAATTTTTTTTAACATGGTGA